>NC_056454.1:9703187-9724634 GCF_018296145.1 Oncorhynchus tshawytscha | reverse complement strand
ATACTGTTTATTTATTTACTTTTCTGCTCTTTTCTGCTCTTTTGCACACCACCTACCTGTACATGACCATCTGATCATTTATCACTCCAGTGTTAATCTGCAAAATTGTAATTATTCGCCTACCTCCTCATGCCTTTTGCACACAATGAATATAGCCTCTTTTTTTCTACTATGTTATTGACTTGTTAATTGTTTACTCCCATGTGTAACTCTGTTGTCTTTTCCCACTGCTATGCTTTATCTTGGCCAGGTCGCAGTTGTAAATGAGAACTTGTTCTCAACTAGCCTACCTGGTTAAATAATGGTGAAATTAAAAAAATAGCCTGGTTCCTCTCTAGGTTTCTTCCTAGGTTCTGGCCTTTCTAGGGACTTTTTCCTAGCCACCGTACAGCACTTTGTGACATCAGCTGATGTAAGAAGGGCTTTATAAATAAATGTGATTAATTGAAATTTGATTGATAAAGTTAAATCTAGACTTGGTTTCCTCTATCGTAATCTCTCCTCTTTCATCCCAGCTGCCAAACTGACCATGATTCAGATGACCATCCTACCCATGCTAGATTACGGAGACATAATTTATAGATCGGCAGGTAAGGGTGCTCTCGAGCAGCTAGATGTTCTTTACCATTCTGCCATCAGATTTGCATCAATGCTCCTTATAGGACACATCACTGCATCACAGACCCACTGATTGATGCTTATTTATAAAACCCTCTTAGGCCTCATGCTTTGCTACCATGTTGTTGATACCATGCTGTGTTGCTGCCTTGCTATGTCTCTCTTTATGTAGTGTTGTTTCTTGTCGTGATCTGTGTTTTGTCCTATATTTCTATTTTAAATCCCAGCCCCTGTCCCCGCAGGAGGCCTTTTGCGTTTTGGCAGGCCGTCATTGTAAATAAGAATTTGTTCTTAACGGATGTGCCTTGTTAAACAAAGGTTAAATAAAATAAGTACATTATAAAATATATATTAGGACGTTTTATTTTGAAAAGACCTCCGCTGTTGGAACTTGAGTCACTTCTCTGCCCCGACTGACTGCTTTGTTCTCACTCTCAGTTGTTAATAGTAGTGTGGCAGTGTGTGACTGAGAGAAAAAGCACTGTGCAGCACCACCATTACTCACAGCACCGGGTAAAGTAATTGCTGTTGAAAAAAAGTAAGTTAAAGTAAAAAGTATATGAATAAGAATCAACGTTTTTATATGTTAGAACGAATGTTAGCAACTAAGTTTCTCCTGACTAGTAGCTAGTTAGCTTTGCAGTTACAGTTTGCACATTTTTTGTTGTCAGGTTTTAACTAGCTAACTCTGGGTAGTTCTGTATGTGTGAAACTGATAGCGAATGTTTTGAAACCAAGAATACTACTAGCTACAGAATTACTTGCACAATCACTGTACAAAGGACTGTAGGTAAGGTTCTTGGCAATTACCCTCATGCCACCTCTGGCAAACTATCTGGCAAATTTGAGTGCTTCCAGCTCCTTAATTTCATCACAGGGATTATGGGTCATGAAGGTCTTTTCCATGTGTTAAGACTTTAGCTGTGTTCAAATACTCATGCTAACACAAATAGCACTAACCGTACTATTTGTGACGTGAATTGTGTATATAGTATGCATATTGGTCATAGTATGAGCAGTTAGTATGCCAAAAGTTCCCGGATGTCGTACTAAATTCGCCAAAATACGAAGTATTAGTCCACAGGGGACTTGGCCACCATAGTGGATATGTGAATACATCAGTCTTTCCTCTTCCCAGTGCAGGGAGACTTCCAGTCACAGCGTTATGAAACTCTCTTAGAACTGGGACGCATCTACTGCCTTAAAATAAACACTACTGCTAGAGAGACTGTAAATTGCTACTTTCCCCTCCTGACAAAAATATATTTTATAAGGAACCTTTAATAAAAAATGTATTTCATAAGGAACCCGTAATACCTTTTTAATGCTGGAAATATCCTGTCACAAACAATACATTTCAAATTATTCGATTTGACTGTTATAATGATTATTGCCAAATGTAATTGTGATGGAAAATGCTTATGAATCCATTCACTCAGGAACTTAAATTCTCAGTCAAGTGCTGTTCTTGCCTCCTTTTATTCTTCTGTCTGACGTAAGTAGCTTTGTCTTCTCTGATGTGTTTGTGTCACCAGGGACAATGTGGAATCCAGACTGTGACTGAGGTTGTCCAGTGAGCCTGACTAAATTAAATGGGGAAAGAGAGCGCGAGAGAGTGAGTGGGGATCAATAGTGCAGCGGTAGTGCTGATGTTTTGGGGAGGGCTGTGTCTATCAATTCGTTCACTGTGATATATCTAGGACGAGGATTAAGGATTGAAAGAGCAGTGTCATAGTGTGGATGGAGTTCACAAAGTCATCTAACTCAGTAACTCAGCCTCCTACTTTGGGGTTAAAACCTCTAGCCCAGTTCTTGAAGCACTCTGTAGGAATACACCTCAACCAGCATCTCCAAACTCCTAGACTAATGTCACGAAGTTCAGGTCTGTGTAAAACAGAAAACATTTGATTGCATCCCTGACAATAAATCTGCATCTATATATCTATCTATGTGCATATGCACATAAAGGGAGGTGTAGTGAGCAATGCTGTAGTGGAGGGTAAACTCACGTAAATGCTGTTTACACACCTTTTAATTTTGCACAGGAGTTTACTCACTTTTGCGGAGAAATGCCTTTAACGTTAATTTAACCGAACGTTAATTTACTCACCATGAAATTAACGCCGATCCACCTATTATTATAATTTTTTCCATTGGTGATGAGGAGTCTGTCCAGGGAGAGTTTGATATTTTTATGGGGAAATGGATACATACAGTACAGTACGCACATTTCATATTCTCACGTACAAGATTACTAAAATACGATACATCAGATTAACTTCACTTACGAACATTTCATTTTCCCCTGATTTTAATTAGCATCTACAAATATGGATTGCAATATTGGCAAATGTGATGTCACAGTGCCCTATTCAATGCTATGTTCTGTATTTAGCAGTGAGGGACTTGTCCTTTCTCATTTGCCTGAATGAAGCACTTGCGTGAAATTTCAAGAAAGACTAGAGCATACGCTCACAAAAATAATGAGAGACTCCTGTGTGTAAAAATAAATAAAATATTACTTTGCCCATTAAGAGTTGGAGACTTCAGAGAGTGAAGAACACCAAAAGTTGTGCCAAATCAATCTGTGTGTCTCTCTGTCTCGGTCTTGCTCAATGTTTAAAGGGTTTAAACTCTGAATCCAGGCCATAATGTAGAAATGTCAATCTGTTGGATTCAAGGATTGCAGAAGTATCGCAGACAACCTGCGTTATAGCTCGATTGCAATTTAAAGGCAATGTTCACGCGTTTGCGAAGACTGCAATCACTGTAAACGCTGCATATGTCAGCTCAATTGCCTTTACATTTCAATGTGGATCTTCCGCGATACTTCCATGAAACGAATTGAATTCAGCCCTATGTCTCAAAGTCTAATGGGGAGAAATGGACACACACAAACATCAGAGGGGATGTTCTAGAAGGTTAACATTTTGGTTAGTCTGGGAACCAGTCTTTTTAGCTAACATTCCACTCATTGCCACTTCTGTCATTAGTCCGGGTACCAGTCTTAAGCAGAGTTAGCTTTAGGAAAACACCCCTAATGTTGGAAACAAACATCATTATGTTGCCATTCATCCAGAGTCACACACGCAATATTAATAATACTTTTATCTGCAGACAAAAGATGGGATCATACACCTTGGTGGCGTAACACTATATTATTTTCTAAGCATATCAGTGCATATATAAGTATATTGTTTTTATACATTGTTTTTGTGAAGCAACTTTGGGTCCTTGAGAAGTGCTATATAATGCATTATTATAATATCAGGCAGATAGTAGCCCATGAACATGATTTACAAAGCAGTTGTCATGGAGATTATAGACTATAGTATAATAGACTATATACCAGAGGCGTCTGGTGGGAGGAGTTATGGGAGGACAGGCTCATTGTAATGGCTGGAACACAATCAATGGAACGGAGTTAAACATGTTGATTCCAAGTTCTTGGTGTGTTTGGTACTATTCCATTCTACCTATTACAATGAGCCCATCCTCCTATAGCCCCTCCCACCAGCCTCCTCTGCTCTAGATTATAGTCTGTAGATATCCTGGAATCACAAACTATTCACTTATTTATGAATATGTCCAATGTAGATGCTCACAAATGAGATACTATAATTTGCCATGCTTGTTGTAGGGTAAGAATTGTCATAAAGTCGAGTATACAGCCATGTTTAATCTTCCCCTAAGCTTTTATACGAGCTGCCCTATACCTTTTAGCACTCTCGTAAAGTCCCTCTTTTTTTACCACTGCACCTCATTTATCATGTATGAGACCCCAGCCTCGGCCTTCATCCGTAACAACATGTTGAATCCTGTGAAGGATCACTTCTTATCTAGTATGAGCATAATATAGAACCCTTTCATGTCTCACTGACTTAACATTGGTCTTACACTGCTCAATATGTACATGGCTACACACACGCACACACACACACACACACACACACACACACACACACACACACACACACACACACACACACACACACACACAGGCCAAGCACACAGACTCACACACGAGCAGTAAGATATAATGTATGTGGGCTGCCACGTGTCATGACGTTTATTTCTCCATACAGTAGCCAAAGCACCCCTGCTGGCAGGTGACATCACTGTCTAAACTGGAGAGTCTGTTATTCCTATCAGGCTTTGCTACCTTAAAAGTAATGACCGCCCAATGCACTCTCATGGAAAAGTTGCTGAAAATTCCATTATGAATATAAAAGAGACAAAAATAGACAACAGGAAACATTGAATTCAACAATATTGTCTTGACAACCCAACTAAATAAAATATAGTTGTACTTACACAGTGTAGATAGACATTATGGGGAGAGGAATTTGAGAAAATGCTGAAACATAAAAGTATTACATGCTTAGTATATTCTTAGACCAAAAATAGGCTAGTATAAGCAGGGGTGGCAGGGTAGCCTTGTGGTTAGAGCTTTGAACTAGTAACCGGAAGGTTGCAAGTTCAAATACCCGAGCTGACAAGGTACAGATCTCTCGTTCTGCCACTGTTCCTAGGCCGTCATTGAAAATAAGAATTTGTTCTTAACTGACTTGCCTAGTTAAAGGTAAAATAAAATAAATATCCACTGTAAGAGCATAACATTCAAATTGGCATCTGTCTATTTCTCACTGAATATCTATTAGATTAGCAACGTGTGTGCATGCCCTGCCCACCCAAAGGGTGCAAAATCCACTTGTCACTTGAGTCTCGCAGGATTGTTTGCTTTCATTTTAATCCTGCAACTCTTTCATACTCTTGCGTGCCTGAGTATGAGTGGTTTCCGAGCGCACCCCTTGCGGTTGAAGGCTCCGTTGTGAAACTGATGCCACATACTTTGAAAATCCCTGAACCTTCATTATTTGTGCCAGTAAAATGTTTTATGTGCTGTAATTAATTCAATATCTGATGGATTATAAAACTTCTAAACCTTTGGAGTGTCTTCATCCATTGTTCAACTGTTGCATTTATTGGAATTGTTTTTAAAACCTTTTAACAATTTCGATGACTGTTGCTAATGAGACCGGCCATTCACCCTTGCATGCATAAATATTTTATTGAAATACTAATGTTGTGACTTTACTTTCATTAATCTGATGACTGAACAGTCATAACCTCATCCATCTGCAAAAAAAAACAGCCGTAGTCATGATTCAGTACTACAAAAATGTTTCATTATTTATTTGCTAGCTAACTAAATAATAGAAGGATAACATACACACTTAATACATGAGACAAAGGTCCCTAGTGGACTTTTACAATATGGTGACTTTTTACACAACGACATTGAGTCGAGAGAGAGAGAGAGAGAGACAGAAACCCACATTGTCGATACATTTCAGAACTATTCTCACATGAATCATGTAGTTTGCACACGACCCCGCCGTCCTTTTGGAATAAGTAATCATGAATGTATTTACGTGTGAGTGCCTTTGTTTGGACGGAACCAGCCCTCTTTAGGAAGGTTGTTGGCCTTTCAGCAGCAAGCTGTATGGCTCTGATTGTTCGAAAGGGTTCTCCCATTTCCCATCTTCTGCTGTTGGTCACTCTGGAAGATAGCTAGCCAGCCATGTCGACAGTTCACATTGGTGATGATAGTCAGAGAATATGGTGATATTTGACTCGTAGTAGGATGGGATGGTTTGAAGCATAGTAGTATGGTCCCTCTTAGATTTGCTTTCCTCAGCTGTCTCAGTGATTGTCTGGGAGGTTAACTTCTCGCCTACACCTCGTGTTGATTATTCAGGAGTCGGACCACGATGGACATGAGCTGCAGCTCGCCATCTCTCTGGTCTAAAGGAAGGTGAGTTTATTTCTTCACCTCGTGTTGAGGTTCAAAGTTCCAACCATTTCAAACATGTACCTACCGCCTCACCTTTCCTGGTCTCTGAGATTCAGAATTTAAACCACTTTAGACTCCCCGTCTTTCCTGGTCTAAAATATTCATTCTTAACCAGTCCTTTTAAGCAATAGGGTCGAAAAGGATGGGTCCATCAGGCTGACACGCTCTTCTGACCTCACTCGGGGTATGGCTACTTAACGTGCAAAGGATATGATTGGAAGTTATAACTCCTAAAATCACATTAATATCTTATCAAAAACACTTTCACAATTTTGTATATCAAATGCACAACGTATTGGATGGAAACTTGACAGAAAAAAGGGGATATACTTTCCAAGTTACAGTATTTCATCAACACATTTTAAAGGAATCACAAAATGAAAGCTCCCCACTGGCCATTCCCCACATTCTTATGTTAAAATTATTGTTCCAGTATCCACTTTTGACCGCGTTATAGTTTTGGCGGGAAAAGCCTGTTAAGCTTCCCCCCTACTTTTTCGGAAATTCTGTTAAAAATCGCGCAACATTTTGGCGTCCTGCTACTCAGGCCAGGAATATAGTATATGCATATGATTAGTATGTGTGGATAGAAAACACTCAGACGTTTCCAAAACTGTTTAAATCACGGCTGTGACTATAACAGAACGTCTGTTTCATCGAAAAGCGCAGGAAAATCTGATCACTGGAGATGGAAAAAAATATCCATGCGCCACTCCCATGAATTGTTAAAGGTGAACCGTAATATATTAGGCCAAGCTTGCAGTACCTACAGCTACCACAGGATATATAGAGTCTCCTCATTTGAATCTGAATTGATTCTTGGTAGATCCGCCCAAAGGGAACCGATTCTCTCCGACCACCGACCCGAGGCATTGTCTCTGTTTTTCCGGACATTTTTCCACACGGCAGGCTATCGAATTTACATCGCCTCCTGATGATTTTTATAGCTTATTAACGTGTAGTTATACCTAAAGTTGCATTAGAAAGGTATTTCGAAGTGTTTTGTGAAAGTTTATCGTCGAATTTTTAACTTTTAAAAAATGACGTTACGTTATGAAACGCTCTTTTTTTCCGTTTTCCACACAGTCTTCATAGATCGATATCTAGGCTATATATGGACCGATTTAATCCAAAAAAGACCCAGTATTGATTATGGGACATCAAGGTGTGCAAAGAAAGAAGATGGTCAAAGGTAATTAATGTTTTATATTTTATTGTGCGGTTTGTGTAGCGCCGACTATGCTAATTCTTTTGTTTACATCCCCTACGGGTCTTTTGGGGTGTTGCATGCTATCAGATAATAGCTTCTCATGCTTTCGCCGAAAAGCATTTTAAAAATCTGACACGGTGGCTAGATTCACAATGACTGTAGCTTTATTTTAATACCAAACATGTGTATTTTAATGAACGTTTGCGTTTTAACTAATACTATTAGCATGTAGCGTCGCGCATGTGCATTTCTAGAGCTCTAGGTGGGACGTCTGCGTCTCAAGTAAGCTCAAGAGGTTTTAACAAAGAACATTCATTGGGTTAAATACTAGAGGGGGGAAAGATAGTCTCCTTCTCCTGTAAATGTACAACAGGGTGTGAACTGTCGACCATCCAGCAAAAACAGACATAAAATACTGTCTAAAAATGTCTAGCCTTAAAATTGTTGCCAGCACTAAAAATGTATTAATTCTAATAAATACTTATGAGGCAAAATGTTGGCAACGTTATAAAAAATTAGGGGACACTAATCTGTCATTTTGAGTCTCTTGAAAATAGCCACTTTTCAAACTGTCACGCCCTGGTCAAAGTATTTTGTGTTTATCTTTATGTATTTGGTCAGGCCAGGGTGTGGCATGGGGTTTTTGTAATTGTGGTGTGTTTGTCTTGGGGTTTTGGTGGTGGTATTGGGATTGTAGCTTAGTGGGTTGTCTAGCAAGGTCTATGGCTGTCTGGAGTGGTTCTCAATCAGAGGCAGGTGCTTATCGTTGTCTCTGATTGGGAACCATATTTAGGCAGCCATATTCTTTGAGTTTTGTCGTAGGTGATTGTCCTTAGTGTCCTATGTGTACTCTTTGTTAGTTTGCACCAGATAGGCTGTTTCGGTTTCGTTTATTGTTTTTTGTAAGTTCGTGTTTCTTTGTTATATTAAACATGGATCGCAATCGACACGCTGCAGTTTGGTCCGACTCTCCTTCATCACCACTATATGAAAACCGTTACAGAATCACCCACCACCAACGGACCAAGCGCCGTGTCAACAGGCAGGAGCAGCCGAAAAAGGAGATGCTCAACAAGGATTTCTGGTCATGGGAGGAGATCTTCGACGGGAGAGGACCCTGGGCTAAACCAGGGGAGTGTAGCCGCCCAAAGGAGCAACAGGACAAGAGGCAACAGAGGCAGCAGCAGCAGGAGCAGCAGCAGCTACAGTGGGAGAGGTTGCACCACCTGGAGAAATGGACATGGGAGGAGGAATTGGACGGTAAAGGACCCTGGAATGAGCCTGGAGATTATTGTCGCCCCAAAGCCGAGCTGGAGGCAGCAAAAGCAGAGAGGCGGCATTATGAGGAGCTAGCACGGCAGAGCGGATGGAAGCCCGAGAGTCAGCCCCAAAAATGTCTTGGGGGGGGGCTCACAGGGAGTATGGCTATGCCAGGTAGGAGACCTGCGCAAACTCCCTGTGCTTACTGGGGGGCTGGAGAGACCGGGCAGGCACCGTGTTATGCTGTGGAGCGCACGGTGTCTCCAGTGCGGGTGCACAGCCCGGTTCGGTATATTCCAGCTCCTCGTATCGGCCGGGCTAGAGTGGGCATCGAGCCAGATAAGGTTGGGCAGGCTCGGTGCTCAAGAGCTCCAGTGCGCCTGCACGGTCCGGTCTATCCAGTACCACCTCCACACCCCAGCCCTCCGGTAGCAGCTCCCCGCACCAGGCTTCCTGTGCGTGTCCTCGGTCCAGTACCACCAGTACCAGCACCACGCATCAGGCCTACAGTGCGCCTCGCCTCTCCAGCCCTGTCGGAGCCTTTCTCCTCTCCTGCGCTGCCGGAGTCTCCCGCCTATCTAGCGCTGTTAGAGCTTTCCTCATCTCCAGCGCTGCCGGAGTCTCCCGCCTGTTCAGCGCAGCCAGAGCCTTCCTCCGACACAGCGCTGCAGGAGTCTCCCGCCTGTTCAGCGCAGCCAGAGCTGCCAGTCTGCATGAAGCAGCCAGAGCTGTCAGTCTGCATGGAGCAGTCAGAGCTGTCAGTCTACATGAAGCAGCCCGAGCTGCCAGTCTGCATGAAGCAGTCAGTCTACATGGAGCAGCCAGAGCTGTCAGTCCGCATGGAGCAGCCAGAGCTGTCAGTCTACATGAAGCAGCCCGAGCTGCCAGTCTGCATGAAGCAGCCAGTCTACATGGAGCAGCCAGAGCTGTCAGTCTGCATGAAGCAGCCAGAGCTGTCAGTCTGCATAGAGCAGCCAGTCTGCATGGAGCTGCCAGTCTGCATGGAGCTGCCAGTCTGCATAGAGCTGCCAGTCTGCACGGAGCTGTCAGTCTGTAAGGAGCTGCCAGTCTGCAAGGAGCTGCCAGTCAGCACGGAGCCGCCAGAGCGGTCAGTCTGTAAGAAGCCGCCAGAGCTGTCAGCCTATATGGAGCAGCTAGTGCCGCCAGTCTGCCCAGCGCCGCCAGTGCCCCCAGTCTGCCCAGCATCGCCAGTCTGCCCAGCATCGCCAGTCTGCCCAGCACCGCCAGTCTGCCCAGCACCGCCAGTCTGCCCAGCGTCGTCAGTCTGCCCAGCGTCGTCAGTCTGCCCAGCATCGCCAGTCTGCCCAGCGCCGCCAGTCTGCCCAGCACCGCCAGTCTGCCCAGCGTCGTCAGTCTGCCCAGCATCGCCAGTCTGCCCAGCACCGCCAGTCTGCCCAGCACCGCCAGTCTGCCCAGCGCCGCCAGTCTGCCCAGCGTCGTCAGTCTGCCCAGCATCGCCAGTCTGCCCAGCGCCGCCAGTCTGCCCAGCACCGCCAGTCTGCCCAGCGTCGTCAGTCTGCCCAGCGTCGTCAGTCTGCCCAGCGCCGCCAGTCTGCCCAGCGTCGCCAGTCTGCCCAGCGCCGCCAGTCTGCCCAGCGCCGCCAGTCTGCCCAGCGCCGCCAGTCTGCCCAGCGCCGCCAGATCTGCCAGTCAGCCAGACTCTTCCAGATCTGCCAGTCAGCCAGACTCTTCCAGATCTGCCAGTCAACCAGACTCTTCCAGATCTGCCAGTCAACCAGACTCTTCCAGATCTGCCAGTCAACCTGACTCTTCCAGATCTGCCAGTCAACCTGACTCTTCCAGATCTGCCAGTCAACCTGACTCTTCCAGATCTGCCAGTCAACCAGATCTGCCAGTCAACCAGACTCTTCCAGATCTGCCAGTCAGCCAGGATCTGCCAGTCAGCCAGGATCTGCCAGTCAGCCAGGATCTGCTGAAACCACCAGCCAGCCAGGAGCTGGTAGATCTATCTACCTGCCTGAGCTTCCTCTCACTCCTGAGCTTCCTCTCACTCTGGAGCTTCCTCTCACTCTGGAGCTTCCTCTCACTCCGGAGCTTCCTCTCACTCCTGAGCTTCCTCTCACTCCTGAGCTTCCTCTCACTCCTGAGCTTTCTCTCACTCCCGAGCTTCCCCTCAGTCCTGAGCTGTCCTTCAGTCCCGATCTGCTCCTCAGTCCAGTGGGGTTCTGGGTGAGGACTACTAGGCCATGGTCGGCGGCGAGGGTGGACTATCCAGGAACGAAGGGAGAGGGGACTAAGACATTAAAGGAGTGGGGTCCACGTCCCGCGCCGGAGCCGCCACCATGGACAGACGCCCACCCGGACCCTCCCTATTGTTCGGGAGTCCGCACCTTAGGGGGGTTCTGTCACGCCCTGGTCAAAGTATTTTGTGTTTATCTTTATGTATTTGGTCAGGCCAGGGTGTGGCATGGGGTTTTTGTAATTGTGGTGTGTTTGTCTTGGGGTTTTGGTGGTGGTATTGGGATTGTAGCTTAGTGGGTTGTCTAGCAAGGTCTATGGCTGTCTGGAGTGGTTCTCAATCAGAGGCAGGTGCTTATCGTTGTCTCTGATTGGGAACCATATTTAGGCAGCCATATTCTTTGAGTTTTGTCGTGGGTGATTGTCCTTAGTGTCCTATGTGTACTCTTTGTTAGTTTGCACCAGATAGGCTGTTTCGGTTTCGTTTATTGTTTTTGTAAGTTCGTGTTTCTTTGTTATATTAAACATGGATCGCAATCGACACGCTGCAGTTTGGTCCGACTCTCCTTCATCACCACTATATGAAAACCGTTACACAAACATTAAAACATGTCCCCTGTTAAAACAATATTACCCATACACTATCGGTCAAAAGTTTTAGAACACCTACTCATTCAAGGGTTTTTCTGTATTTTTACTTTTTCTACATTGTAGAATAGCCAGATTATCTGACGTAGCACTCCATCACTCTCCTTGGTCAAATAGCCCTTACACAGCCTAGAGGTGTGTTGTGGGTCATTGTCCTGTTGAAAAACAAATGATAGTCCCACTAAACACGAACCAGATGGGATGGCGTATGGCTGCAAAATGCTGTGGTAGCCATGCTGGTTAAGTGTGCATTGAATTCTAAATATATCACTGACAGTGTCACCAACAAAGTCACCATCACACCTCCTCCTCCATGCTTCATGGTGGGAACCACACATGCAGAGATAATCCTTTCAACCTACCCTGCATCTAACAAAGACACAACGGTTGGAACCAAAAATCTCTAATTTGGACTCGTCACACCAAAGGACAGATTTCCACCGGTAGAATGTCCATTGCTCGTGTTTCTTGGCCCAAGCAAGTATCTTCTTCTTATTGGTGTCCTTTAGTAGTTTCTTTGCAGCAATTCAACCATGAAGACCTGATTCACACAGTCTCCTCTGAACAGTTGATGTGTCTGTTACTTGAACTGTGAAGCATTTATTTGGGCTGCAATCTGAGGTGCAGTAAACTCTAATGAACTCATCCTCTGCAGCAGAGGTAACTCTGGGTCTTCCTTTCCTGTGGCAGTCCACATGAGAGCCAGTTTCATCATATTGCATGATGATTTTTGCGACTGCACTTGAAGAAATGTTCAAGGTTCTTGACATTTTACTGATTGACTGACCTTCATGTCTTAAAGTAATGATAGACTATCGTTTCTCTTTGCTTATTTGAGCTGTTTTCCTGTCCTGCTAAGCATTCAAAATGTAACAAGTACTCTTGGGTGTCAGGGAAAATGTATGGAGTATAAAGTACATCCTTTTTGGGGGGAATATGATGTAAAAAAAAAGTTGTCAACAATGAAAAATAGTAAAGTAAAGATACCAAAAAAAAGACTTAAATAGTACTTTAACCCTTTCATGCGTGAGTTCCAAATATCTCTAATGGTCGCACCAGCGTGAGTTTTTTTTATGCACCTGATGTTAGAACGTTCTCTCCATTCCAGAATGTGATTGTTACACAACAGTACATTTAATCTGTGCTTCCCTCAAACCAAGGCAAGGAGCCTGTTTTTATTTATAGTTTTCAATTGGTCATATTCAAATTATTTTTGAACATTTTTTTTTCTTCCAAGAACAGTTTGAATTGAGGTGTGTTCCGCCTCATTCATTCACATAAAAGTAGTCATTTTTACTTTTGCGGACCAATTCATTTTTTTAAACATTTCTGACGGAACTAAATTCCCCAAACAATTCCCGATTGTTTATGCAGTTCAAGTCTGCAGACATTTGCTCATCTCCCGTCATGCACACACGTGTTCACATTTTCCATCTGTTGCCTACATCACAGTCATAGTTATTTTTGTTACCAATAATAACTTTGGAAATGTGTGCGTTTCTATCGAAGTAAGTGCCTTATTACGTTATAATAGTTTCTGCATGTCATGTTATGTCGTTTCTACTGTAGCAAAATATTTTTGTGTATATTCTTTATAACCGAGGACACGCGAGGTAACGTTACTCGTTTCATAACCTTTATGGTGTTATTCTCAATGCTGAGGTAGCTAGCTACATTCTTCTATTAGCTCTGGAAAACAATGCTAATTGCATCAGAGAAGTATTGGCTTGTTGTATTTTGAAGCTACCCTGGAAAAATTTTAAACATACCTTTTTATACCACTGGGTTGTTTTCTGAGTGCATTCCACAAAGCTGTTTATCATGTCCGCCTTATCCACTGCCCCCATTTTGAGTCTGGTTTGAGTGACACAGTCTGGTTAGATTTTTCTCTCTCCCAGTCTGGGGGTCCACCTTCCTTGTAGCCGACATGGTTGCTGCATGGACAGTGGAGAGGACATGGATGTCTCGTTTGTCCTGCCACTTTACTGCCAGCTGTTGACATTTCAAATTTTGTATAACGGCCATTTAGGATGGCAGGAGCATTGTTGATGAAATGCAGTCATCGCAGCAGAACTAGGAAGCAGTGTTGGGAAAAGAGGGTGGCAAAGAAGGGAGTTGCAAACATAGGATCTGTGCTCCAGTATTCTCTTCGTGAGTTCTTCTTTACTATCCCCATGAGAAGGACTGTCACCAGGAAGGTATACATTTCATTGTCCCCCCCACTCCTGGCTCTCTCTTCTCCTGTAGCTCCAAAGCATAGCGATTGGTCTCTGCTATGTCTCCCACCAGCTCCTCTGTCAGAAACAATTTGAAGCACTCTGCCTCAGATGGAAATGGAAAGGGGTGTTGTACTCCAGACTGGGACTCATCAAAAGGGGTCCTCAGATTCAGGGTTCTCAATGGCTGGGGGGCAGATCCTCACTTTCACTGTCACAATCTGATTCCTGACTTTCAGACCCATTGTCAGAATTTTAAAAATCTCCAGAATTTACGCATTTGTGAGTTGTCTCCTTTTGAAAGACATTGCTAATGCTACAGCTTAGCTCATTGGCTACATACATAAACAACAACACTGAATGTCTCAGAGTGAGAGTGAGAGGTTACGTGATTGACTGCCTGCATGCGCCATTTGTATCAATAAAAAAAAAGAAAATGTTTTGTATTTACTGTTTTATTCACAGAATTACGGGTGATAAATCATGCATTCCGATTCTTGCATAGATTGTAATGGGCACATAGTATGTGTGTAAAATACTTTTTTGAAGGATGTGCTGATTATGATGAGCTAAGCTAATTCCAGCTATGTGTGGAGCCATGTTTGTTGACATACAATGTCTGTCGGACCAAAGATGCTATAACAAAATGAGGTGAGTAAGGGTTCACTCATTTTTTGAGACCTTCAGGAAGTGAATGGTGGAATGTGAACAATGGTAGATGACACACCCCTTCAACATGCATACTATAAACTAATCATTGTCGGATTACTTTCGATTTATAGAAAGTGTTTTACTCAATTATTTCGATCAATGGTGAGCTCGCCCGTGATGTGAATAATTATAAATAGTAATTGCTATTAGCTAATTCATATTGTAGTTTCTGTCAGCCGAGAGTTAGAAAATATGACCGCTTGTGTTGCGTCAATCTTTCCTCAGTTAGCTCTAGGTCAAATGTAGCCTACATTTGTCCGGTTTGGATGATTGTGTTATTCTATAGATACTTCTGTGAATATCTGAACATTGCATGCAAAAATAAACTGCTCACATTCTGGACTTAACTTTGTAAGGACTGTGTTTGTGTAAATAGTTTCTGAAAAAAGTGTGGGCAGCTCAAATGCTGATTGTTGCGTCATTAAAAACTGTCCATTCTAAATAAGTGTTCTAATCACACGGGTGTGATCGTATGCTTCAGGGACCACTGTATAATGATCACACCCGTGTGATGGTACATGTGAAAGGGTTAAAGTATTTTCACTTAAGTCCTTTACACCACTGCTTTTAACAAGGCACACCAGTTAATTGAAATGCATTCCAGGTGACTACCTATTGAAACTAGTTGAGAGAATGCCAAGAGTGTGCAAATCTGTCATCAAAGCAAAGTGTGGGTAGAATCTAAAAACTCAAATATATCTTGATTTGTTTAGCATTTCTTTGGTTACTACATGATTCCATGTGTGTTATTTCATAGTTTTGATATCTTCACTATTATTCTAGTACTGTGTGTATATAGATACACTGCTCAAAAAAATAAAGGGAACACTTAAACAACACAATGTAACTCCAAGTCAATCACACTTCTGTGAAATCAAACTGTCCACTTAGGAAGCAACACGGATTGACAATAAATTTCACATGCTGTTGTGCAAATGGAATAGACAACAGGTGGAAATTATAGGCAATTAGCAAGACACCCCCAATAAAGGAGTGGTTCTGCAGGTGATAACCACAGACCACTTCTCAGTTCCTGTGCTTCCTGGCTGATGTTTTGGTCATTTTTGAATGCTGGCGGTGCTTTCACTATAGTGGTAGCATGAGATGGAGTCTACAACCCACACAAGTGACTCAGGTAGTGCAGCTCATCCAGGATGGCACATCAATGCGAGCTGTGGCAAGAAGGTTTGCTGTGTCTGTCAGCATAGTGTCCAGAGCATGGAGGCGCTACCAGGAGACAGGCCAGTACATCAGGAGATGTGGAGGAGGCCGTAGGAGGGCAACAACCCAGCAGCAGGACCGCTACCTCCGCCTTTGTGCAAGGAGGAGCAGGAGGAGCACTGCCAGAGCCCTGTAAAATGACCTCCGGCAGGCCACAAATGTGCATGTGTCTGCTCAAACGGTCAGAAACAGACTCCATGAGGGCCCGACGTCCAAAGGTGGGGGTTGGGCTTACAGCCCAACACCGTGCAGGATGTTAGGCATTTGCCAGAGAACACCAAGATTGGCAAATTCGCCACTGGCGCCCTGTGCTCTTCAGAGATGAAAGCAGGTTCACACTGAGCACATGTGACAGACGTGACAGAGTCTGGAGACACCGTGGAGAACGTTCTGCTGCCTGCAACATCCTCCAGCATGACCGGTTTGGCGGTGGGTCAGTCATGGTGTGGGGTGGCATTTCTGGAAAAATCCAGAAAATCACATTGTAGGATTTTTAATGAATTTATTTGCAAATTATGGTGGAAAATAAGTATTTGGTCAACTACAAACAAGCAATATTTCTGGCTCTCACAGACCTGTAACTTCTTCTTTAAGAGGCTCCTCTGTCCTCTACTCATTACCTGTATTAATGGCACCTGTTTGAACTTGTTATCAGTATAAAAGACACCTGTCCACAACCTCAAACAGTCACACTCCAAACTCCACTATGGCCAAGACCAAAGAGCTGTCAAAGGACACCAGAAACAAAATTGTAGACCTGCTCCAGGCTGGGAAGACTGAATCTGCAATAGGTAAGCAGCTTGGTTTGAAGAAATCAGCTGTGGGAGCAATTATTAGGAAATGGAAGACATACAAGACCACTGATAATCTCCCTCGATCTGGGGCTCCACGCAAGATCTCACCCCGTGGGGTCAAAATGATCACAAGAACGGTGAGCAAAAATCCCAGAACCACATGGGGGACCTAGTGAATGACCTGCAGAGAGCTGGGACCAAAGTAACAAAGCCTACCATCAGTAACACACTACGCCGCCAGGGACTCAAATCCTTCAGTGCCAGACGTGCCTCCCTGCTTAAGTCAGTACATGTCCAGGCCCGTCTGAAGTTTGCTAAAGAGCATTTGGATGATCCAGAAGAAGATTGGGAGAATGTCATATGGTCAGATGAAACCAAAATATAACTTTTTGGTAAAAACTCAACTCGTCGTGTTTGGAGGACAAAGAATGCTGAGTTGCATCCAAAGAACACCATACCTACTGTGAAGCATGGGGGTGGAAACATCATGCTTTGGGGCTGTTTTTCTGCAAAGGGACCAGGACGACTGATCCGTGTAAAGGAAAGAATGAATGGGGCCATGTATCGTGAGATTTTGAGTGTAAACCTCTTTCCATCAGCAAGGGCATTGAAGATGAAACGTGGCTGGGTCTTTCAGCATGACAATGATCCCAAACACACCGCCCGGGCAATGAAGGAGTGGCTTCGTAAGAAGCATTTCAAGTTCCTGGAGTGGCCTAGTCAGTCTCCAGAACTCAACCCCATAGAAAATCTTTGGAGGGAGTTGAAAGTCCCAAAACATCACTGCTCTAGAGGAGAGCTGCATGGAGGAATGGGCCAAAATACCAGAAACAGTGTGTGAAAACCTTGTGAAGACTTACAGAAAACGTTTGACCTCTGTCATTGCCAACAAAGGGTATATAACAAAGTATTGAGATAAACTTTTGTTATTGACCAAATGCTTATTTTCCACCATAATTTGCAAATAAATTCATTAAAGATCCTACAATGTGATTTTCTGGATTTTTTTTCCTCATTTTGTCTGTCATAGTTGTCATAGTTGAAGTGTACCTATGATGAAAATTACAGGCCTCTCTCATCTTTTTAAGTGGGAGAACCTGCACAATTGGTGGCTGACTAAATACTTTTTTTCCCCACTGTATGTCTGTGTGAACTGAGAGGAGCCTAAAAAACCTACAGCTGGCATTCCAGAGATACGATGTAGCGGGTGTAACCGAAATAGGGATAGCCTGGAGGATTAGAACATAATCCTTCATTGTCTCAAAATCACACTGGCATCTGAGAAACTAAGGAAGGTTGGGGTTAAGAAAACAACCCCAACCCCCGTGCAGATAACAACAGGATGAACCCAGTGTGGCTTATGCTGACCAATCTGTATGGGAGGGGTGGAACCAGCCATGACTAAGCATTTGTAAATCTACTATAAAAGAACTCTGCATTTCTGTAAAGGTTAAAGCTTAGTGTGTGCGGTTGACAGTTTCATTATTTATTCATTTTTATTTTTTATTTAACCAGGTGGGCCAGTTGAGAACAAGTTATCGTTTACAACTGCGACCTGGCTAAGATAAAGCAAAGTAGTGCGACAAATATAACAATACAGAGTAACACAATTACACAATAGAAAAATCAATGTACAGTGTGTGCAAATGTAGTAAGATTAGGAAGGTAAGGCAATAAATAGGCCATAGAGGCAAAATAATTACAATTTAGCATTAACACTGGAGTGATAGATGTGCAGATGATGATGTGCAAGTAGAGATACTGGGGTGCAAAAGAGCAAAAAAAATAACAATATGGTGATGGTGTGTGCTATTTACAGATGGGCGGTGTACAGGTACAGTGATCGGTAAGCTGCTCTGACAGCTTATGCTTAAAGTTAGAGAGGGATATAAGTCTCCAACTTGCAATTCGTTCCATTCATTGGCAGCAGAGAACTGGAAGGAAAGGCGACCAAAGAGGTGTTGGTTTTATTAAATCGATATTAAATAAAGTTGATTGTTTGAAGAAATGACATAGTCTCTCTCACTTGGTTAGAATTTCCACCACCAGGTTTTCTTTATTTTTAATACATTGTAGAATAATAATGAAGACATCAAAACTATGAAATAACACATATGGAATCATGTAGTAACCAAAAAAGTTTTCAAATAGCCACCCTTTGTCTTGATGCTTTGCAATTTCTTGGCATTCTCTCAACCAGTTTCATGAGGTAGTCACCTGGAATGCATTTCAATTAACAGGTGTGCCTTCTTAAAAGTTAATTTGTGGAATTACTTTCCTTCTTAATGTGTCTGAGCCTATAAGTTGTGTTGTGACAAGGTGGGCGGGGGGGTATACAGAAGGTAGCCCTATTTGGTAAAAGACCAAGTCCATATTATGGCAAGAACAGCTCAACTAAGCAAAGAGAATCATTACTTTAAGACATGAAGGTCAGTCAATACGGAAAATGTCAAAAACTTTGAAAGTTTCTTCAAGTGCAGTTGCAAACACCATCAAGCGCTATGATAAAACTGGCTCTCATGAGGACTGCCACAGGAATGGAAGACCCAGAGTTACCTCTGCTGCAGAAGATAAGTTCATTAGAGTTACCAGCCTCAGATATTGCAGCCCAAATAAATGCTTCACAGAGTTCAAGTAACAGACACATCTCAACATCAACTGTTCAGAAGACACTGTGTGAATCAGGCCTTCATGGTCAAATTGCTGCAAAGAAACCACTACTAAAGGACACCAATAAGAAGAAAAAACTTGCTTGGGCCAAGAAACACGAGCAATGGACAATAGCCCAGTGGAAATGTGTCCTTTGGTCTGGAGTCCAAATTAGAGTTTTTTTGGTTCCAACCGCCGTGTCTTTGTAAGACGCGGTGGGAGTGAACGGATGATCTCCCCATGTGTATTTCCCACTGTAAAGCATGGAGAAGGAGGTGTTATGGTGTGGGGGTACTTTTCTGGTGACACTGTCTGATTTGTTTAGAATTCAAGGCACACTTAACCATCCCATCTGGTTTGGGCTTAGTCGGACTATCATTTTTTTTTCAACAGGACAATGACCCAACACACCTCCAGGCTGTGTTATTTTACCAAGAAGGAGGGTGATGGAGTGCTGCATCAGATGACCTGGCCTCAACAATCCCCTGACCTCAACCAAATTGAGATGGTTTGGGATGAGTCGAACCAGAGATTGAAGGAAAAGCAGCCAACAAGTGCTCAGCATATGTGGGAACTCCTTCAAGACTGTTGGAAAAGCAATCCAGGGTAAGCTGGTTGAAAGAATGCCAAGAGTCTTCAAAGCAAAGGGTGGCTATTTGAAGAATCACAAATATTAAATATATTTTGATTAGTTTAACACTTTTTTGGTTACTACGGGATTCCACATGTGTAATTTCATAGTTTAGATGTCTTCACTAAATTGTAAAAATAAAGAAAAACCCTTGAATGAGTAGGTATTTACAAACTTTTGACCGGTAGTGTATTTACTAAGTGTTACACAGGATTTAACCCACTGCCTTCTTGAAGACAAATAATGTATACGAAACGCTCCAGTCTGGTTTTAGACCCCATCAAAGTACTGAGACTGCACTCGTTAAGATGGTAAATTACCTTTTAATGGCATCAGACCAAGGCTCTGCATCTGTCCTCGAGCTCCTAGACCTTAGTTTCGTATTTGACACCATCGATCACCACATTCTTTTGGAGAGATTGGAAACCTTAATTTGTCTACACAGAAGAGTTCTTTCCTGGTTTAGCTCTTATCAGTTGGAAAGAAATCAGTTCATCTCTGTGGATGGTTTGTCCTCAGACAAATCAATTATAAGATTTGGTGTTCCTCAAAGTTACATTTTAGGACCACTATTGTTTTCACTATATATTCTACTTCTTGTTGATGTCATTCGGAAACACAATTTCAACTTTGAATGCTTTGCGGATGACACACAGCTGTACATTTCAATGAAACATGGTGAAAACCCAAAATTGCTAACCCTGGAAGCCAGTGTTTCAGACATAAGGAAGATCTTTGTGGGCTACTCAGCCTTGTCTCAGAGTAGTAATTTGGTGGTCCGTTGATATCCCTCAAGTGGTGTGGGGGCTGTGCTTTGGCAAAGTGGGTGGGGTTATATCCTGTCTGGTTGGTCCCCCCTCTCTCAGCCTCCAGTATCTATGCTGCGATAGTCTATGTGCTGGGGGGCAAGGTTCAGTCTGACCTATCTGGTGAAATTCTCCTGTATTACGTGTATGATCCCTTTCATTTCTCTCTCTCTCTCTCTCTCTCTCTCTCTCTCTCTCTCTCTCTCTCTCTCTCTCTCTCTCTCTCTCTCTCTCTCTCTCTCTCTCTCTCTCTCTCTCTCTCTCTCTCTCTCTCTCTCTCTCTCTCTCTCTCAGCCTGATGACTCCTGGCTGTCCACCTGGTCATGCTGTTGATCCCATTTTTTGCTGTTTTGCCTGTGGCTATGGAACCCAGACCTGCTATTTTCTACCCTCTCTCTCTATCTCATGCTGTCTCTACCTCTGAATGCTTGGCTATGAAAATCCAACGGACATTTATACCTCAGGTGCTGACCTGCTGCACCCTATACAACCACTGTGGTTACAGTTTTTCCCAATTGCTAAAACACTAAAACCCATTGGCTGAACAAAGTTCTCAGTTGCCTGGACTCATTTAGCTAATTATGCAGTCTGTTATCAATACCTTAT
>NC_056454.1:9584466-9703087 GCF_018296145.1 Oncorhynchus tshawytscha | reverse complement strand
TAGTTTAAAGATAATCCTATTGTGTTCCTGTTTCATCTGGAGAAGAAGATGTATGTTTTTCCTTGGAAGATTTTCATTGATTATGTTGGAGTGTTTGTGTTGACCAAATGCCCTCAATAGAGAACTGTGTTCAATCAAGAAAACCTACTCCTGACTCGTTTATTCCACCTTCCCGCTTTAGAGTGATGCCCAATTACTTGGTCCGCTCGCATTGGAGGAGAATGTGGGCATTAGGTGGACGAGTGACACAAGGATAAGTGAGTAAATCAAGATTCTTCCAGTAGGCCCGGAGGAACCATTCAAGAACGATGGATAACGCCCTACTACAACAATTGATCACAGCACAGCAGACAACCATAGAACTCCTGCAACAACATCTGAGCCGACGAGAAGAACCTAGAGTTAAGCCAAGAGCGGCTGCTCATACCATCTTACCTTGTCTCTCCAAGGAGGATGATATTGAGGCCTTCCTCATGACCTTCGAAAGGACGGCCACCTTGGAAGAGTGGCCGCCCACAGAATGGGCGAGCGCATTAGCCCCTCTTTTTGACCGGGGTGGCTCAGGAAGCCCTTTTTGACCTGGATTCCCGAAGCTGCGGACTATGGGCAGCTAAAAACCGAGATCCTGTCCCGGTACCAGCTGACTGCCAGAGATAGGGCCGTAAAGTTCCATCAATGGACTTATACAGCTGATCAACCCGTCCGTGCCCAGATCTTCGCATTGATACGACTGATGAAACAGTGGCTAGAACCTGGAAAGGGAGTAGGACATGTGATAGAGACACTCGTAGTGGACAAGATATTGAGGGAATTACCCAGTGACTTAAAAGGGTTGTGGGGCAAGCCAACCCGTTGTCAGCCGACGACATAGCCCAGGCGGTGGAAACATATCGGTCTACAGGGGAGTTGTTAAAAAGTGACAAGGAGGAACGGAAGGAGTCTTCCAATCCTGTACCACAACTCACCCCAGCGCGTCCGCCACCGTTACGTCCAAGCCCCCCGGAGGTGGGAGAAGTCAGCCACCACACAGCATGGTCGGTGTTATAAATGTCAGTCTCCCGACCATTATGCCCCACAATGTCCTAGCAAGGATGAGCCCATGGTCACGGAGTCATCACTGCCTACCACCACACATCCTGTTTTGAGGGGGAAGGATCAACACTGTTGGTTAGCAGAGATAGCCCCAGCCCCAGAGATTCCGGTTCGAGTCGAAGGACAAGATGTGTTAGCCATTCTCGACTCGGGAAGTATGGTTACGTTAGTAGAGGAGCGGATGGTGACCTCCGCAACACTGCTACCAGACAAAGTAGCCGTATCCTGTATCCATGGAGACACCCACTATTACCCCACTGTGAATCTGCCTATTCTCACTCCAAAAGGAAGGTGTACAGTCAGGGCAGGGAAAGTGCCCCAGCTGAAGGTGCCATTATTGATCGGGAGAGACTGTCCCTATATAAGGAGCTTTGGCAGATGACGTTATGCACGGGAAGAAGGGGACAGGAAAGAAGAGAAAATCCAAGCCCGAGGTAGTAGTCCTACAAGGAGACGTAGCCGCGTCCTCATCCTCTGCAGCAGAGGAAGAAATAGCGACCCAACGTTTACGACAGATATTCCAGGAAACCACCGATGAAGACACCTGTGAAGGGTTAAACACAACACAGGAAGGAAGGAGCAACCAGGCGCTAAGGGATATATTTTAAGCTCCATCCGAGGAGGGAACCTGGAAGGGATTCTCCTCGGTCACCCCTGATGGGGATGGGGAACAACCTCCACATCCCTCTACTGAGGTCGACCTGCCCCAGGAATTAAAGGGACAGTTCGGCACCTCGCAGCATAGAGACCCAGACCTAAGGGAGGCCATGAGGAAGGTGAAGGTGATCAACAGGAGGAACGTCGACGGATCAGGTGAGCCCCCTCTTCCTTACTATGCAATCAGGCGGGGTCTCTTATACTGGGTCGTACGACGAAGGGGAAAACCAGGAATTACTAATGGTGCCTAGACCATACAGGGATACAGTTAGCCCATTCCCACATCCTAGGAGGACACCTGGCACGGGACAAGACTATTGATAGAATCATGCAGAGATTCTATTGGCCCCGGGTCACCCGGGATGTGGCCAGGTATTGTAGGACGTGTGATCAATGTCAACGTACAGCTCCACGGCCACACCTACGGAACCCTTTGATTCCTCTCCCCATCATAGAGACTCCCTTTGAACGCATAGCTATGTACCTCGTAGAACCCCTCCCAAAATCCGCCAGAGGACACGAGTACATCCTAGTGGTTATAGATTATGCTACCAAGTTCCCGGAGGCCATACCCCTGCGTAACATGTCGTCAAAGGGAATTGCCAAGGAGTTATTCCTAACGTTCTCTCGTGTGGGCCTCCCCAAGAAGATCTTAACCGATCAGGGAACCCCGTTCATGTCCCAGTTGATGAAGGACTTGTGTCGGTTATATCAGGTTCAACAGATACGTACAAGCATATTCCACCCTCAAACAGACGGGTTGTGTGAACGCTTGAACAAAACGATTAAAAGCATGTTGAGAAGAGTGGTGTCCCGAGACGGGAAAATCTGGGACATGCTTCTCCCACACTTAATGTTTGCCCTGCGAGAAGTACCCCAGGCATCCACTGGATTCTCTCCGTTTGAATTGCTCTATAGCAGACCCTGTTGAGGGATCCTCGACTTAGCCAAGGAGACCTGGGAGACCCAACCATGCCCCTTTCGATCCACAATAGAACACGTTACCCTGATGAGAGACCGCCTGTCAGCAGTGTGGCCCATAGTCAAGGAGCATATGGAGAAGGCACAAAGGACCCAAGGCCGGGCCTATGATAAGTCCGCGACCCCCGTGAGTTCACCGTGGGAGAGAAAGTGATGGTGCTCGTGCCCACGGCCGAACATCGATTGCTGGCGCAGTAGGGGGCCCTACGAGGTAATGAAAAGGGTCTCACCGGTCAATTACCTCATCAAGCAACCTGACAGGAGGAAGAAGGTCCAACTCTATCACATAAACCTGTTGAAAACGTACCATGGACGGGAGGAGGAGGTGGCTTTGATGGCCCTGGAGGGCAAAGGAAAGAGGAGGCTCTACCACAGGTGCGCCGTGGCCAAACTCTCCTACCGGAGCAGTCAAGACAGCTAGACAAGCTGATTATGAACTTCGGTCGAATATTCTCTCCATTCCCAGGACAAACAGATGTCCTGTTCCACCATATCCACACTGAACCCGGCAAAAAGGTGCATATCCGCCCTTACAGGATTCCTGAGGCTCACCAAGTCATCGCTAAGAAAGAGGTATGGGAGATGTTGAGGATGGGCGTGATCGAGTCATTGACGAGTGAGTGGTCCAGTCCCATAGTCCTGGTCCCCAAATCTGATGGTAGTATGAGACTCTGCAATGACTTTAGGGGCGTGAATGCCATCTCTACATTCGATGCGTATCCCATGCCCCGCGTGGATGAACTCTTGGAGCGCTTAGGAAAGGCCAAGTTCATCACCACCCTGGATTTGACGAAGGGATATTGGCAAGTGCCGGTGGCTCCGGAGGATCGCCCAAAGACTGCCTTCGCCACCCCAGAGGGGCCTTTCCAGTATGTGAGGATGCCCTTCGGACTGCAGGGTGCCGCTGCAACTTTCCAACGCCTCATGGATGCCATTCTACGGCCCCTTCAAGAGTATGCAGCGGCGTACATAGACTATGTGGTCATCCACAGCCAGGACTGGGATAGTCACCTCCTGCGATTACGGGCGGTGCTCATGAGTTTGGAAGCCACAGGGTTGACAGCCAATCCAAATAAATGCTGCCTGGGCCTGTCTGAAGCGGAATACCTGGGGTACACCGTGGGAATGGGAAAATACGCCCACAGGCAGAGAAGACCAGGACAGGCTCCGGACTTCTCACAAGAGTTCATTGTGCAGGCCAACGCCTCGGATACGGGGCTCGGGGCCATACTAGCTCAGGGTAAAGGCAAAGCAGAGAAGCCGATTCTCTTCATAAGTAGGAAGCTCAGCGATCGGAAACAGAGGTATGCTACCGTAGAGAAAGAGGCCTTAGCCATCAAGTGGGCCCTCGATTATCTCCGGTACTACCTACTGGGTCGGAGGTTTGCATTAGTTACTGACCATGCGCCCCTCACGTGGATGGCTGGTAAGAGAAACAATAACAACAGAATAGCCAGATGGTTTTTGTCTTTACAACCGTTCTCTTTCCATGTCATCCACAGGGCCGGATCGAGGAACAGGAATGCAGACGCGCTGTCCCGACGCGACTAAGACGGTGCATCTGGCGCCCGACCCTCCGGTTCGGTTCTGGGGGAAGGCATGTGGAAGGACCACCAGAGGGCAGGCTGGGCTCACGGATAGTAGCCCAACAAGGCATGGGAGACAAGGTAACTAGAGGCAATTAAGCACAGCTGACGGTACTAATGACATATTCTCCTTCCCCTATAACAGAGAGAATGGAACCAGCAGAGAGGGAAGGGAAAACTATCTCTGGAAGATGGCCACCGAGACAGAGGAGCTATCCAGGAAGAACCACTAAGACGGTGACAATCCCGTGACTTTTGTTGTAGTTTAAAGATAATCCTATTGTGTTCCTGTTTCATCTGGAGAAGAAGATGTATGTTTTTCCTTGGAAGATTTTCATTGATTATGTTGGAGTGTTTGTGTTGACCAAATGCCCTCAATAGAGAACTGTGTTCAATCAAGAAAACCTACTCCTGACTCGTTTATTCCACCTTCCCGCTTTAGAGTGACGCCCAATTACTTGGTCCGCTCACAGAACACAGGTTATTGATTGAACACAACCACTCAAAATTGATTTAACCTGTTTCAAATGATGCGACACAACTAATATAAGCCAGTTCAGAGAGCCAACAGGTTGTTGAAGGTGGGAAGGAGAACGTCTGAGAATGGATAGAAGAAACAATGTGAGAGGACGAGGACGAGTGCATATGCGAGGTGGGCGACGAGGAGGAGGAAGAGGAGGAGGAGGGCAAGAAAGAGGAAGAGGAGGACGAAGAGTGGAAATATCTGATGAAATTCGAGCAACAGTTATAGACCATGTTCTTGTTCATGGACTGACAATGAGGGAAGCAGGACCCAATTTGAGCCGATTTTCTGTGTCCACCATAGTAAGGACATTCAGAGAAGAGAACTGGTACAGTATACTACTGTATTTTTGTAATTGCAAATGTACTGTACTACACTATATGCAGCTGTTTCAATAGACATTTGTAAAGTCAATCACTGTATGTATTGCACTGGATGAATATGTTTTGTAACTGCACAACTACTTTTTGTAGAATTGCAAGGCTGCCACATGCAGGTGGAAGGACAGTTATATTCACTCGGGAGCAAGAGGCTGTCATAGTTGGCATGGTCCTTCAAGATAATGCAATACGACTCAGAGAAATCCAGGAACAAGTGATACAAGACAACACACAATTTCAGGGAATCGACAGTGTGAGCATTTCCACAATTGACCGTGTCCTCCATCGTAACAGGATGCGAATGAAACAAGTATACAGAGTACCTTTTGAGCGCAACTCACCAAGGGTGAAAGAACTGCGAGCTCAGTATGTGCAAGTAAGTGTACATTCAGAAACATTTACTGTAATCCAGGTTGTCTACAGTACTAACACATACTATGTGAATGACATTACTCTTTACAGTATAGCACTGTCTCTGTACGACTTACAAAATCCTACATACAGTATATTGTATTTCTACACAGACAATATTTGACTTGGAATCCTTGGACAGACCCCATGAGTTCATCTTTGTCGATGAAGCAGGCTTCAATCTAACAAAGAGGAGAAGGAGAGGCCGAAAGATGATTGGACAGCAAGCCATTGTTGAATTCCATGGTCAACGAGGTGGCAATGTCACAATCTGTGCTGCTATCAGCAACCATGGTGTTCTACATCACCATGTTACACTCGGGCCATATAACACGCAGCACCATCTAAGATTTATTGCCAATTTAAGATATATTTTATTTGAGCAGCAGGTTCAAGAGCAGCAGGATCAAGAGCTAAATGAGAATCCCATTCCCACCTATGTGATAGTGTGGGACAATGTCAGTTTCCACCGAGCTGCTCAGGTAAGGGAATGGTTTAACATCAATGGGCAGTTTATGAACTTGTACCTCCCCTCCATACTCGCCTTTCCTGAATCTGATTGAGGAGTTTTTCTCCTCTTGGATATGGAAAGTGTATGATAGACAACCCTACACCAGAGTAAATCGGCTGCAAGCCATGGATTTAGCCTGTGGTGATATTGGTGAGGAATCATGTCAGGGCTGGATACGGCACACAAGAGGCTTCTTCCCCCGTTGCCTCAGGAGGGACAATATTGCTTGTGATGTCGACGAAGTGCTCTGGCCTGACCCAGCCCTAAAACAAGAAGAAGCACATTGATCACATGTCTTCTCCTTTGATTGTTGTCCCTTTTAGTATTGTATACTGTGCATTGTAGGCTGTATACTATACAATGTACAAATTGTATGGCCCTGAACATTGTGCTTTCCATTTATTAACAGCACTGACTGCTCAAAGATTTTGACTGGTTGCAGGTTCGTATCAACAAAGAACAGGAATTACAGTATCACAGAGACAAAGGACAAGTTTGTGAGATGCAGGGTACAGTACTGTAAAAATAGGTGTACAAGGAGGAGGAAGAACAAAAAGCAAAATTGCAAAGAGCAAAGCAGAGTAGTAATTTCTGATCAATTTTGAGCTACTATGATAGAACATGTTTTTGTTCATCAAAAGACAATGACGGAAAAATGTGTTTTTTTTTTAGATTAAAAATGTACGTCTCCCTGAGAATTGCATGTTTTGAACAATGTGTTTTCTATTTTTCAGTGTATTGTTTATTGACTGCTTGAGAGTGTATATAATTTTGATCACTTTGTTTATGATTTGAGAGCAGTGTTTGATTTTGAACACAGGTAAAACTGTTTTGAGGCGAATGTTTCATTTTGTGAGAGGAGTCAGAGGTTATGTAAATACAGCTTGAAGATGAGGTTTTGTGTTTAATGATTTCAGGAAATGGAGCAAGGTTTCAGAAATGGTGTTTTAGCAATTAAGAAAAACTGTAATATTTGACCCTGCTGGTCATCTATGAACATCTTGATGAACATCTTGAAGAATGATCTGGCTGTCACGACTCCCGCCGAAGTTGGCACCCCTGCCTGTTCGGGCGGTGCTCGGCGGTCGTCGTCATCGGCCTACTAGCTGCCACCGATCCCTTTTCCCTTTTCTGTTAGTTTAGTCTTATTAGTTGCACCTGTTCTTATTTGTGTTTTCTTGATTTTCTAGTCTATTTAAGCTTGTTAGGCCCGTACTAGTTTGTGCGGGATTATTTTGTGTTCACGTTTAGTGTTGGATGTGGTTTTGTGCTCCGGACCGTGTTACCCTGTGTTTTGGGTTGGTCAATGTTTTCCGCCCTGTGTTTTCTGATGTAAAAAAGGCTTTATAAATAGATTTGATTTCATTACCAACTGAAAATACCTGTGAACAATATATTAGCTTCTGCTTTAGTCACCTTTATTGCAACATGTAAAAGTACCTTACATTTCTTACAAAATAACACAATTTTTTTATTGTTAGTTTAACAATTTGATTAATGAGATTAAAGATAACATAAAATAACTATTCTAGTGGTGACTCAAATCTGTAGCCTATAGATAGCTCATTTAGAAAAACTGTCATCATCATGCTTTCTATAGTATAGGCCTATAGCTTGCTAGGCCTAGCTTCCTACCTAGCTAGTTCTTGTGTTATCTAGCTAGCTATGAAATTGCATGCGAACACCAAAGATTTGTATAACTAACCCAAGACAAACCACACCCTGTTGTTTCCAATGGGAACCTAGTGAATCGAGTGGGCAGAACAAGGAAGTGGAGCTTGCAAGATCCTATTGGCACATTTTATCATGTATTTGCATATTTCCGTTAGGGAACACCTAGTCTATGAAGTGCGCGTGTGCAATAACTCAATTCGCTATTGCATCACAATTTTTAGAAACTTTGGCAAAGGGAGTACACTCTGTTTGTAAAATATTCTAGTTTTGGGAACAGAAAACAAAACTGAGATCAAGTGTTTCATCGATGAGAAAATTGTTAGAACTGACAACCAGATGCTTCACATTTATACTTCCGGTGAAACATCTGGGCCATTGTTCTATCTGTGCTAACACTAATAAGTGTTTAGCTACATTGAAAAGAAACTAATGTTACTCATAGTGTGTGTTTACACACGTAGCTAGCTAATGTTAACATGCAGGGTTTTCTCTGTTTGCATCACTTACAATTAGGAACATTTTATAATGAAGGTGGACTGTAAATTCTACTGTTGTTGCTAATCGTTGTTGTGTCTAGCTTCACACAAAGGTTATCCCAGATAGCTATCAAAAACGCCAGCTAACGTTTGCCACCAAGCTAACTATGTTTTCTAGCTAGCTACAGTTAGCCAGAGCCATATATTGCTCTACAGTTAGCTAGCTAGTTAACATAACTTGGCTAGGTAGCTGGCAAATGCTCGCTAGAAAGCTAACGTTCCAATGTGAATAGTCCAGAAGAATTCATGTATCCCAAAACTAAAATCAACAAATTGCATGGAAACTCTCTTCTGTCTTGATTTTTTTGTCTCGTCTACAACATTTCCCCCCCCACGCAGCAATCTATCATATCTGGATTTTGCACACTGACCTTCTCGACCACGTTCTTTTACAGAGAGACACCATCGAAGTCATCGTTATTTTGTGCGCGTTGCGCAGATGGGCGGACATTAAGCCTTTAATTAATTGCCATGCCTTAATTCCTGGGATAAATAAATAATTGAACCAATGCATCACATCCAAAAGTGAGAATGTTCTTCAGCAGTGCAAGGTTACATGATGAAATAAACGTTTATCTTAGGACCATTGTAAGTGCATTCATAATCCATTATTCAACCAAGCTTACAATTTCAGATTCAGACTCCAAAGCTCTTTGCAGAGCCGGAAGTTGGCACTCTGTGCATGAAAATGGAGGAGTTTTTCTCTTGGTGCCTTCAGGAGTTGCCGAAGTTGTCCACAGAATTGTCTGGGTCAGTGCCGAAAAGCAAATTGGAGAGGTGCTTTACATTCTATGTGTCGTCTTATTTAACTGATTACAAAGGTATGTATACTTAATAACATTATTAGCCAACTAGATAGCTAGCTAGCTATTTGGGATAGCTCAGAACTTTTCAGCAGCGTCAGTGCGTTAGCCAGCTTGATAAAGTAGTACACAAAACAACCAAAGTTAACTTACAGTACTACCTGGTGATCTAAGCAGATCTAAGCAAAATGATCCGCCTCCATTGTTGCAACCCCTATTTACAGTCTGTTCAACCTCTCCCTCGTATCGTCCGAGATCCTTAAAGATTGGAAAGCTGCCGTGGTCATCCCCCTCTTCAAATGGGGTGACACTCTAGACCCAAACTGTTATAGATCAATATCCATCCTGCCCTGCCTCTCTAAAGACTTCGAAAGCCAAGTTAATAAACAGATCACTGACCATTTCGAATCCCACCGTACCTTCTCCCCTGTGCAATCAGGTTTCCGAGCTGGTCACGGGTGCACCTCACCCACACTCAAAGTACTAAACAATATCATAACCACCATCGACAAAAGACAGTACTGTGCAGCCGTCTTCATCGACCAGACCAGGGCTTTCGACTCTGTCAATCACCGTATTCTTATCGGCAGACTCAATAACCTTGGTTTCTCAAATGACTGCCTCACCTGGTTCACCAACTACTTGGCAGACAGAGTCCAGTGTGTCATATCAGAGGGCCTGTTGTCCGGACCTCTGTCAGTCTCTATGGGGGTACCACAGGGTTCAATTCTCAGGCCTACATTTTTCTCTGTATATATCAATGATGTCGCTCTTGCTGCGGGTGATTCCCTGATCCACCTCTATGCAGATGACACAATTCTGTATACATCTGGCCCTTCTTTGGACACTGTGTTAACTAACCTCCAAACGAGCTTCGATGCCATACAACACTCCTTCCGTGGCCTCCAACTGCTCTTAAACGCTAGTAAAACCAAATGCATGCTTTTCAACCGTTCGCTGCCTGCACCCGCCCGCCCGACTAGCATCACTACCATGGACAGTTCTGACCTAGAATATGTGGACAACTACAAATACCTAGGTGTCTGGCTAGACTGTAAACTCTCCTTCCAGACTCATGTTAAACATCTCCAATCCAAAATCAAATTTAGAATCGGCTTTCTATTTCACAACAAAGCCCCCTTCACTCACGCCGCCAAATTTACCCTAGTAAAACTAACTATCCTACCGATCCTCAACTTCGGCGATGTCATCTACAAAATAGCTTCCAAAACTCTACTCAGCAAACTGGATGCAGTCTATCACAGTGCCATCCGTTTTGTTACCAAATCCCATTATACCACCCACCACTGCAACCTGTATGCCTTAGTAGGCTGGCCGTCGCTACATATTCGTCGCCAAACCCAGTGGCTCCAGGTCATCTATAAGTCTATGCTAGGTAAAGCTCCGCCTTATCTCAGCTCACTTGTCACGATAACAACACCCACCCGTATGTAACACATGCTCCAGCAGGTAAATCTCACTGGTCATCCCCAACGCCAACACCTCCTTTGGCCGCATTTCCTTCCAGTTCTCTGCTGCCAGTGACTGTAACGAATTGCAAAAATCGCTGAAGCATTTCCTTCCAGTTCTCTGCTGCCAGTGACTGGAACAAATTGCAATAATCGCTGAAGCTGGAGACTTATATTTCCCTCGCTAACTTTAAACATCAGCTATCTGAGCAGCTAACCGATCGTTGCAGCAGTACATAGTCCATCTGTAAATAGCCCACCCAATCTACCTACCTCCTCCCCATACAGTTTTTATTTACTTTTCTGCTCTTTTGCACACCAGTATTTCTACTTGCATATCATAATCTGCTCGTTTATCACTTCAGTGTTAGTCTGCTAAATTGTAATTACATCGCTACTATGGCCTATTTATTGCCTACCTCCTCACGCCATTTGCACACACTGTATATAGACGTTCTTTTTTCTATTGTGTTATTGACTGTACGCTTGTTTATTCCATGTGTAATTCTGTGTTGTTGTTTGTGTCACACTGCTTTGCTTTATCTTGACCAGGTCGCAGTTGTAAATGAGAACTTGTTCTCAACTAGCTTACCTGGTTAAATAAAGGTGGGAAAAAAATGTTGTGTCAATGAGGAGGTCGGTTCTCAGTTGGCTAACACATGTCCCAGGGTTTGTGCAGGCTGTAATATTGTGTGTTGGGATGCTATCAGCAGTGGTGTAAACTAAAGTACCGGTACTTAAAGATGCACTCCAGGATATTAAGCACAACAAATTTGTAGCATATAGTACGAATAGGATTCATAACATATATGAATTGCACAAAAAATATATAATAATGAATGATGTAACATGTCATATGAAATGGATAACATAGTACACAATTTGATGATGTAGTACACAATAAACATTGACCACTTTTTGCTCATGAGCACCACTTTCAAACCTGCTGGCTGAAATTATACAAAAGTTTGATAGTGTATGTTTAAGTAAAAATACTTTAAATTCTTAAGTTGTTTTTTAGGGTATCTGTACTTCACTACTTATACTTTTCCTCCACGACAGTTCTAAATAAAATAATGTACTTTTTACTCAATACATTTTCCCTGACACCCAAAGGTACTCATTACATTTTGAATGCTTAGCAGGACAGGAAAATGGTCCAATTCACACAATTATCAAGAGAACATCTCTGGTCATCCCTACTGCATCTGATGTGGTGGACTCACTAAAGACAAATGCTTTGTTTGTAAATTATGTCTGAGTGTTGGAGTGTGCCCCTGGCATGCCACAATATTGTGCCATCTGGTTTGCTTTATATAAGGAATGTGAAATTCATACTTCTACTCTTGATAATTAAGTATATTTTAAATTTTAAACGAAATACTTTTAGACTTTTTCTCAAGGAGTATTTTATTGGTGACTTTTACTTCAGTCATTTTTGATGATCTTTACTTTTACTCAAGTATGATAATTCGGTACTTTTTCCACCACGGGTTATCATAGACTATAATTACAACTAGTGGAATCCTGTGTAATACCAAGTAATTAAATTGTACGTATGCAGATATTACAGGTACTCTATGGTGTACTAGTGTATTTAATCTCCCACTTGGATCTCGTTTCCACAAGCGTTAAATTGAGGGCCAGGTTGTAAGCAGGGTAATGTACTGGATAGGTACACATTAATTACAAGTAAGTACCCCTCAAAATGCACTTAATTTTAACTAGCTAAATCCTGCGTAACAACTAGTGATTACATTGTACTGAGGCAAACAATACATGTGTTTTGAAATAGTGTCTTATTCCTCATCTGGGATGAGACTCGTATTAAATCTGTTTTCGTAAACTCAACCAAGTTCAACCAGATTATCCGCTTTATTTTGGGGGCAAGTGCTAGAGATATATTTTGAACAACACACATTCATGGTTAAGTAATTGGAGCCTATTGGGCATAGACTACAATTTCTCAGACACCCAGCGCACAGTTGTTAATGAATTTGATGCAAATGAGAAGAAGCAAAACACTAATTTTGTGAATTTAGTGGAAACCTGCCCGTTTGTAACTAGAATGGTGACAAGCGTTTGATGTTACACTTCTGTAATTACAAACTGCAATTACTACCAGGTGCATGTTGTTATTACATTGAACCTGAGAGTTGTTAGAGTTAACTACAATACTTGTTACAGAATAATTACACATGTAATTACACTGTAAAAGGACCCCTTAAAAGGAAGTGTTACCAAGTTGTTCTATATAATGTGGAAATAAACATATCTCATATCTCACACTTACAAACTAAACATTTATGTATGCACATTGTGCAATCAATTGGTGAGAGAGAGCCTCTACTATCACATTCATGTATATATATATATACATATATATATACATATATATATATATATATATATATATATATATATATATATATATATATACATATATATATATATACATATATATATATATATATATATATATATATATATATATATATATATATATATATATATATATATATATGTATATATATATATATATATATATATATATATGTATATATATATATATATTCACTGTATCCACTGGGCACACAATGGTTGAATCAACGTTGTTTTCCACGTCACCAACGTGGAATAGACGTTGAATTTACGTCTGTGCCCAGTGGGTATAGGTCTACATGAATTGAGGCAAAGTTGGTTCCTCTTCTTCACATCTTTGGTCACGTTCGTGTGGGTCAAACAAAAATACCCTAATTGTTTCACAAATAGAGCCTCCGACAAAAGCAGACTGCAGGATGAAGTTGCTGAAGAGCAACTGCAGAAACTTGCAGTCTACTGTAGTCAACACTTAATGACCCTTGATCACATGATGTTTGTTAAGTGCATGCAGTCGATATGTAGGATCAAGTCGGAACATTTTATCCCCATAATGCAACACACATTGAAAGGCGGCGAACAATGGTCACCGACTCGACAAAAGTGATTCGCTCGAACGTACCCTGTGCGTCCGATTCATTTGACAGGCATGCACATGCGCAGTTCAGCACGACAGACCGATAGATCCGATTACGTGTTTCTGCATTCACACTGTCCTGTTTATCTATCCTTCCCATTGCTTGCGCCGGAGGACCGACACCGCTAGAGGAACATAGCCAGTCTGTCTGTATTGCGGCGTGTGCATGCAACTGTACGAGCGGCGCTTTCAAGCCAATTAATTCTGCAACCCATAAAACATACAAGAGGCGCTCTTTGCTTTTAAATTGAACGGAGGACGAGCACCTCTTTCATGGAACTGAAAGCTTCCCTTTTAATTGCAACACTACTGTAAGTATTGACGTCTTCTCAGTGTGACGGATGGTATGCTTGGGTTCCGGGTGTGTTTATTTAATATGTTCTTGTAGACAGCGTACAAACATGGCTCTTGCCTTAAATGTAGTCAACCCTATTTAATACAAATGTGCACCTTGTTTAGTACATTGAGCTGACGTTATCATGTTGTGTTCGGCTGTCGTGTCTGCTAGTTGCGAATATACAGTGTACTACAATGAAGATCCAGGGAGACCGCATGTGCAGAGCCGCAGTTTAATGAAAGGGATACATTGTAAACGTTCTTTTGGCGGGGAACTCTACACGATTAGTTGACGGAATGGCTAGTTGTTCAGTTGAGCGCTGTCAGTTGAACAGTTCGCTTGGTGAGAAAAATATTGGATTTTCTCTAGATTTCGTATTTGAAGTAGGCTTACCAAGCCATGGTCCGTTTTTGACCTGTAATAGATAGCATTTGAAAAGTCATGGCGTTTGAACAAAATTAGATACGATTCAAAATGGAGCCAAGTTTCCCCCGAATAAAACGAAAGCACCACATTGAAATGTGGTAGGTTACGTTGCTAAATTGTGTGCCAGGCTATTATAGCCCATGAACAACCTGCTTTGTGGGTTTTCAGAAGGACACTTATTTAGGTTAAATCACAGCATGGTTGGGCGTTGTTGTGGTCAACCATTTGATGTAAATGAATAATGTATAGCCTACAATATAGGCTACAGTATTGGTTCAAGAAATGTGTGGTGTCCTTGTTGAATTAAATACTGTATTTGGTACTAATGGGTGTTTTGAAGTTATGTATCGTCATTCCCGCCACAATAATACAAAAAAAATCAATAGGGTGTCGACATTTCGACACACTGTCTAAAAATATTGAGACTATCAGAACATGTCTAGATAGTAGATCATACATATAGGACATGTTTATTCATTTGTAGAATTGTGTGGTGATTTAAATCGCAGAGATCAGCACAGCCTGGACGCAGGCATACGTGTGGCAAGCTGGCATTTGCCCCAGCACTTTTGATTTGGTTTAATAAGAACAAAATATTGACACAAAAGTGTTGAAAAGAGGGACAAAGTAATGTTGTTCAGACTGATTCGCCTCATGATTTGTCAACTCGTGCACAATTAATCTGTTGTAGTCTGATCAACTGTAGCCTATTGATAACAACTACAGCTGCAGGTAGTCTAGAGAAGCCTATGCCCATTTGTGTCTAAGAAAAAAATGTGAATGTGATCAAATTTGGTTTATAATTTCGGATGGCTAGCCAACCTTTTCAATCCAACATTGCCTAGAGTTAATCAATCAACACAATAGTGATGACATACTGGGTGAGTAACTTTTTAATTACTGATGCAAAGGCCTACACAATGCAACCCTGCATAAAGCAAGCTCAGCCCTGTTCTGTTGTTCAAACGCAGTTGTTGTCTCTGTATGTGTAAAGGATCCCATGTTAGTTTAGTTTAAAAATATAATTCAAGGTTGCTGCAGTTTAACAGTGTTTTAATGTTTTCATCCCAGAAAAAACAAACGTGACCTGATTCGAAAAATTAGCCCATAGCCCATATAAAACCGTTTATACATCTGATGTATTAGTATGTCATACCCTACAACTAGGGTCCGGAGGTTTCCCTGGTTCAGGTAGCCTACCAGATTAGGAGAAACTCTGGTTCCTAGGAAAAACAATTCCACTCGCCCCTCTCCAACCACTCTGGGATGCCACCTCTAAAATCATCACATAATGTTACAAATGAAGTAACATATCCAAAAAGTATGGCAGTGTTTCCCCTAGAATTTCTTTCAGTAGTGGGGGTGGAGTCTTCCTTGGTCATACATCTATATATACAAAAATATGTGGATATTTATATGGAGTTGGTCTCCCCTATGCTGCTATAATAGCCTCCAATCTTCTGGGAAGGCTTTCTACTAGATGTTGGAACATTGCTGCAGGGACTTGCTTCCATTCAGTCACAAGAGCATTAGTGAGGTCGGCCACTGATGTTGGGCAATTAGGTCTGGCTCGAAGTCAGCGTTCCAATTCATCCCAAAGGTCTTCGATGGGGTCAAGTTCTTCCACACCGATCTCAATAAACCATTTCTGTATGGACCTCGCTTTGTGCACGGGGGCACTGTCATGCTGAAACAGAGCTGGCATTGTGTTGTGTGACAACTGCACATTTTAGAGTGGCCTTTTATTGTCCCCAGCACAAGGTGCACCTGTGTAATGATCATGCCGTTTAATCAGCTTCTTGATATGCCCCACCTGTCAGATGGATGGATTATCTTGGCAAAGGAGAATTTCTCACTAACAGGGGTGTTAACAAATTTATGCACAAAATATAAGAGAAACAAGCTTTTTGTGCATATTGGAACATTTTGGGGAGATTTTATTTCAGCTCATGAAACATTTCTATTTCTATTCAGTGTAATAAAAAATGAAATGTCAATAAGTATTCAAACCCTTTGTTATGGCAAGCCTAAATACATGTATGTTCTGGGGTAAAAATGTGCTTAACAAGTCACATAATAAGTTGCATGGATTCACTTGAGTGACTACTGAATCTATGTACCCCACACATACAATTATCTGTAAGGTCCCTCAGTTGAGCAGTGAATTTCAAACACAGATTCAACTATAAAGAACCCCAAAGACCAGAGGGTTTTTTCCAATGCCTCGCAAAGAAGGGCACATATTGGTAGATGGTTCAAAATACAAAAAAAGCAGACATTGAATTAGGGCTGACCCCATTTAGTCGACTGGTCGATTGTTTGGTCGATAGGCTGTTGGTCGACCGAGATTCCTTTTATTCGAGCAGTAGCAAAAAAAAAAAAAAATCATGGTGTACAAGACAAAATAAATCAATCAGGCCTGATTCATGCCTGTCTGAGTGGACTGATCCATTGTGGAGGCTGTGGGGATGGCACAGTCCATCAGTCTTTTTTATTTTTTAAATTTAACTAGGCAAGTCAGTTAAGAACAAATTCTTATTTTCAATGACGGCCTAGGAACAGTGGGTTAGCTGCCTGTTCAGGGGCAGAACGACAGATTTGTACCTTGTCAGCTCAGGTTACTAGTCCAACGCTCTAACCACTAGGCTACGCTGCCGCGCCTGAGACATGTTCTACTGAAATTGTATATGTTTATATTATGTAAGAACAATGGTGCAACACAAATAAAAAAATATTATTTTATAACAAATGCGCTTTCTCCTACATTGGATAGTGGTCGCTGTCCGCGGTTCTGAAACACATCAATGCGCTGTTGAATTGATGCCTTTTCCTAGACCATGTTGCTAAGTTCATAATAGCAAAGTTAACCAGCATATTGGTGTAGAGAACAATGCGGCGGAGTTAGGAGACAGACAAGAAAATAGCCCTTGCCTTAATTGTCTAAGAAAAGTGAGGAGAGGAAACCAACTTAATTAGGTCTATAATCAATAGCACAACTGTTAAATGTGCCTGGCTTTATAAATCATCCATATATATCTACAGAAATAAGACAGATCCTGCTTCTGTTGCCTTTTTGACTGCTTGTTTAATAGCCTACTGATTCCATGAGCACCAAACCTCAGCAACCACATGTCGGATAAACAATTTCGCAAATTCTGATTTGAAAAAAAAAAATAACTTTGCTATGCTGTAATAAAAGCTTTACAAACCAGCCTTTCTTGTATGATTTATAATTTATTTAGTGATGTTTACACTGTTGCAAATTGTCAGAAATTATATTAATAATAATAACCCTCCTTTTTCCTTGAGCTCCTTCTTATTGTTATTATTGCTATTATTATTATGATCATAATTATAATAAAAGCAATGTCATTATCATTAGTAGGCTTAGTATAGCAGCCTAGTATAGCCACCATAGAGCTGAGCTGCATCCTGATTAGTCTTAATACCGTAACTTACTTAGGCCTATATTTCAATACTTATATAGGTCACTGTATCAATCAATCATTTATTCGTTTATGTCATCACACAGCATACGAGTCTTTCATGATTTGAAATGCAATCAAGCATTTTAGTTTTAAAATAAAATAACAGTGACCATTGAATATTTAGCGTAAACGATTCCATTTCGGAGATTGCATTCACAAATGAATGCGACTGTTTTTAGTCTTTGCTGTAATAATGACGTTACCTTAAAAACATTTTTTATATATATATATATATATATATATATAACAGACACACTGGTATGCTTATAATGTATTTAGTGTTGTTTACATTGTTCCAAACGGTCAGAAAAATTATATCGTAATCTAACATTACCTGTTTGGCACACATAATATGCATGCAGAGCTTGCTCCTTACCTTCTTTTTCTTGAGCTCAAGTATTTTCCACAACTAGTCAAATGTATTCCACACATCTGACTTCCCCTTTACCTCCTGAACAACCAGTAAACATTCTCCCGTTTCGAGTTTATTTCTTACGTACACGCGCCTCGTAAAGAGAGCAAGGAATGTTTTTCCAAAACAAATGAGGGATTTCGGTAACATCACTTTTCAGTCAGAAATGTCTGTAATTACAGTGTATTTAGTAATCAGACCCCTTCCAATTTTCCACATTTTGTTAAGTTACAGCCTTATTCTATAATTGATTAAATAAAATCAATCTACAAAAAATACCCCACAATGACAGATCGAAAACAGTTGAATTTTTTTGTGCAAATTTATAAAAAACTGAAATACCTTATTTACAGTTTTCAGACCCTTTGCTATGAGACTCGAAATTGAGCTCAGTTGCATCCTTTTTCCATTGATCATCCTGTTTCTACAATTTCATTGGAGTCCACCTGTCGTAAATTCAATTGATTGGACATGATTTGGAAAGGCACACACCTGTCTATATAAGGTCCCACAGTTGACAGTGCATGTCAAAGCAAAAACCAAGCCATGAGGTCGAAGGAATTGCCTGTAGAGCGCCGAGACAGGATTGTGTTGGCACAGATCTGGCGAAGGGTACCAAGACAATTTGGAAGAATTGAAGGTCCCCAAGAACACAGTGGCCTCCATCATTCTTAAATGGAAGAAGTTTGGAAACACCAAGACTCTTCCTAGAGCTGGCCGCCTGGCCAAACTGAGCAATCGGGGGAGAAGGGCCTTGGTCAGGGAGGTGACCAAGAATCCGATGGTCACTCTGACAGAGCTCCAGAGTTCCTCTGTGGAGATGGGAGAACCTTCCAGAAGGACAACCATCTCTGTAGCACACCATCAATCAGGTGTTTATGGTAGAGTGGCCAGACGGAAGCCATTCCTCAGTAAAATGGCACATGACAGCCCACTTGGAGTTTGCCTAAAGGCCTCAAAAGGACTCGCAGACCATGAGAAACAAGATTTTCTGGTCCAATGAGAATGCCAAGCATCACGTTTGGAGGAAACCTGACTCCATCCCTATGGTGGTGGCAGCATCAAGCTGTGGGGATGTTTTTCAGCGGCAGGGACTGGTAGACTAGTCATGATCGAGGGAAAGATGAACAGAGAAAAGTACAAAAAGATCATTGATGAAAATCTGTTCCAGTGTTCAGGACCTCCAACTGGGGAAAAGGTTCACCTTCCAATAGGTCAACGACCCTAAGCACACAGCCAAGACAATGCAGGAGTGGCTTTGGTACAAGTGTTTGAATGTCCTTGAATGGCCCAGCCAGAGCCCGGACTTGAACCCGATCGAACATCACTGGAGAGACCTGAAAAGCTGACAAAGCTGGAGAGGATCTGGAGAGGAGAATGGGAGGAACTCCTAAGAGTCGAGGCTGTAATCGCTGCCAAAAGTGCTTCAACAAAATACTGAGTAAAGGTTCTGAATACTTATGTAAATGTGATATTTCAGTCTTATATTTAATACATTTGTAACGAAATGTACACCTGTTTTTGCTTTGTAATTTTGGGCTATTGTGTGTAGACTGAGGGAAAAAAACTATTTCAACTATTTCAGAATAAGTCTGTAATGTAACAAAATGTTGAAAAAGTCAAGGGGTTTGAATTCTTTCCGAATGCATTGTATATTGCAGCTTCAAAAACACATTCTGTGGTGGTCGCTGCAGAAGGGAGGAGAGAGAAACAACGTGTGCTAGTCATACAGTCGCTTGCTGTCTTTTTTTAAAACACAGCGCAGCAAGTCTGAGCCAGGCCCGGCACTATCAAATCAATTGCAGTCGGATTCAGTCTAGTCATTTGTGTGTCTTAATTAACAAACAGATCGCTTAAAGCATCAGACAAGCTCAGTGCATATAGTTGATTTTATTAAAACACATAGGATGTATCTATGTATGGAAAAATACACATTTAAAAATCTCTTTTGAGCATGGTGAAGTTAGTAATTACAATTTGGATGGTGTGGACGCCTACAAAGATACAGGCGTCCTTCCTAACTCAGTTGCCGGAGAGTAAGTCTACCTCTCAGGGTAAGCATTGTATGTAAGCATTTCACCTGTTGTATTCAGCACATGTGACAAACAAAATTTGATTTCCGAAAGGGGTCAGTGGCGACTTATCTCTGTGATTGGAGAAAACTGAAAAATTCAACTCCATCTTTCATCGAATCAGATGGCTTATTTATCACAAAACCATTTGATGTCGCCAATTACTTTAATGATGATTTAATTGGCAAAGTGGGCAAACCTAGGCAGGAAATGCCAACAGTGAACAGTGAGCAATTGTATTCATGCATAAAAAACAAATAATGAAAGAAAAGCATTGCAAGTTTGAATTTTGTAAAGTTAGTGTGGGAGAGGTGGAAAAATGTATTGTTATCGATCAATAATGACAAACCTCCTGGCATTGACAATTTAGATGGAAAGCTACTGAGGATGGTAGCTGACTCTATAGCCACTCATATCTGTCATATTTTTAATCTGAGCATAGAGGAAAGTCTTTGTCCTCAGGCCTGGAGAGAAGCCAAATAATTCCGCTACCCAAGAGTGGTAAAGTGGCCTTTACTGGTTCTAACAGCAGACCTATCAGCTTGCTGCCAGTTCTTAGCAAATTGTTGGAAAAAATAGTGTTTGACCAAATGCAATGCTATTTCTCTGCGAAGAAATTAACAACAGACTGTCAGCATGCTTATAGAGAAGGGCACTCAACATGTACTGCACTGACATATCTGACTGATGATTGGTTTGATATTATTGACCATAACCTGTTGTAGAAAACTTATGTGCCATGGATTTTCAACCTCTGCCATAATGTGGATTTAGAGCTAGCTATCTAATATAACTCAAAGGGTTTTCTTTAATGGAAGCTTCTCTAATGTCAAACATGTAAAGTTTGTGTACCGCAGGGCAGCTCTCTAAGCCCTTTACTCTTTTCTATTTTTACCAATGACCTGTCACTGGCATTAACAAAGCATGTGTGGCAATGTATGCTGATGGTATACGCATCACCATATATGCATCAGCAACCACAGCTAATGAAGTCACTGAAACCTTTAACAAAGAGTTGCTGTCTGTTTTGGAATGGGTGGCCAGTAATAAACTGGTCCTGAACATCTCTAAAACTAAGAGCATTGTATTTGGTACAAATCGTTCCTTAAGCGCTAGATCTCAGCTGAATCTGGTAATGAATGGTGTGGCTGTTGAACCAGTTGAGGAGACTAAATTACTTGGTGTTCCCTTAGATTGCAAACTGTCATGGTCAAAACATATAGATTCAATGGTTGTAAAGATGGGGAGAGGTCTAGCCATAATAAAGAGATGCTCTGCTTTTTTGACAAAAAGCAAGTTCTGCAGGCTCTAGTTTAGTCTCATCCTGATTATTGTCCAGTCATGTGGTCCAGTGCTGCAAGGAAAGACCTAAGCTGTAGCTGGCCCAGAACAGCGCAGGCACATTTTGCTCTTAATTGTAATCAGAGGGCTGATATAAATAGTATGCATGCCAGTCTCTCTTGGCTAAGAGTTGAGGAGAGACTGACTGCATCACTTCTGCTTTTTATAAGAAACATTGTGTTAAATCCCAAATTGTTTGCATAGTCAATTCACACACAACTCTGACACACGCTTATCCCACCAGACATTCCACCAGGGGTCTTTTCACAGTCCCCAAATCCAGAACAAATTCAAGATAGCGCACAGAATTATATAGAGCCCTTATTGCATGGAACTTCCTTCCATCTCATATTGCTCAAATAAACAAAATTAAATCAAATTTTATTAGTCACATGCGCCGAATACAACAGGTGTAGTAGACCTTACAGTGAAATGCTTACTTACGAGGCCCTAACCAACAATGCAGTTTAAAAAACTTTCAAAAATACAGATAAGAGTAAGAAATAAAAGTAACAAGTAATTAAAGAGCAGCAGTAAAATAACAATAGCGAGATTTATTCAAGTGACTATGCATAGATGATAACAACAGAGTAGCAGCGGTGTAAAAGAGGGGGGGCAATGCAAATAGTCTTGGTAGTCATTTGATTATGTGTTCAATAATTTTTTATTACAACAATACTGGATGAACAATGATCACTTTTTTAAACTTAATATAATACATAAAATCTATTTTGTCTTAAATAAATAATGAAACATGCTCAATTTGGTTTAAATAATGCAAAAACACAGTGTTGGAGAAGAAAGTAAAAGTGCAATGTGTGCCATGTAAAAAAAGCTCATGTTTAAGTTCCTTGCTCAGAACATATGAAAGCTGGTGGTTCAATATTCCCAGTTCTTCAATATTCCCAGTTAAGATGTTTTAGGTTGTAGTTATTATAGGAATTATGACGCGTCGACTATTTTTCTCTAACATTTGTATTTCATATACCTTTGACTATTGGATGTTCTAATAGGCACTTTAGTATTGCCAATCTAATCTCAGGAGTTGATAGGCTTGAAGTCATAAACAGCGCTGTGCCTCAAGCATTGCTAAGAGCTGCTGTTTGAATGAATGATTACGAGCCTGCTGCTGCCTACCACCGCTCAGTCAGACTGCTCTATCAAATATCAAAATCATAGACTTAATTATAATATAATAAACACAGAAATACGAGCCTTTTGGTCATAAATATGATCAAATCCGGAAACTATAATTTCGAAAACAAAACGTTTATTTCAGTGAAATACGGAACCATTCCGTATTTTATCGAACAGGTGGCAACCCTAAGTCTAAATATTGCTGCTACATTGCACAACCTTCAATGTTATGTCATAATTATGTAGAATTCTGGCAAATTAGTTTGCAACGAGCCAGGCGGCCCAAACTGTTGCATATACCCTGACTCAGCTTGCACTGAACGCAAGAGAAGTGACACAATTTCCCTAGTTAATATTGCCTGCTAACATGAATGTCTTTTAACTAAATATGCAGGTTTAAAATTATATAGTTCTGTGTATTGATTTTAAAAAAGGCTTTGATGTTGATGGTTAGGTACATTTGTGCAAAGATTGTGCGTTTTTTGGCAATGCGCTTTTCTTAAATCATCACCCGTTTGGGGAAGTTGAAGTGGGCTGTGATTCGATGATAAATTAACGGCCACCGCATTGATTATATGCAACGCAGGACAAGCTAATTAACCTAGTAATATCATCATCCATGTGTAGTTAACTAGTGATTATGTGAAGAATGATTTTATAAGATAAGTATAATGCTAGCGAGCAACTTACCTTGGCTCCTTGCTGCACTCGCGTAACAGGTGGTCAGGCCATGACGATTAAATCTGTCGACCTCTAGTTTAGAAGCCTCTTGGACCTAGACTTGGCACTCCGGCACCGCTTGCCGTGCGGTAGCAGAGAGCAGCAAACCTGGTTTTAAAAAAACAGATAAAGCAACACCTTGCAGCACAATGCCCTATTTGACCGAGATAGTTTGTGTGCATTGATATGTAGGCTACGTGTGCCTGTAAAAAAATGTATGTAGTTCTGTCCTAGAGCTGTTCTTGTCTATTGATGTTCTGTATTACAGTGCCTTGCGAAAGTATTCGGCCCCCTTGAACTTTGCGACCTTTTGCCACATTTCAGGCTTCAAACATAAAGATATAAAACTGTATTTTTTTGTGAAGAATCAACAAGTGGGACACAATCATGAAGTGGAACGACATTTATTGGATATTTCAAACTTTTTTAACAAATAAAAACTGAAAAATTGGGCGTGCAAAATTATTCAGCCCCCTTAAGTTAATACTTTGTAGCGCCACCTTTTGCTGCGATTACAGCTGTAAGTCGCTTGGGGTATGTCTCTATCAGTTTTGCACATCGAGAGACTGAAGTTTTTCCCATTCCTCCTTGCAAAACAGCTCGAGCTCAGTGAGGTTGGATGGAGAGCATTTGTGAACAGCAGTTTTCAGTTCTTTCCACAGATTCTCGATTGGATTCAGGTCTGGACTTTGACTTGGCCATTCTAACACCTGGATATGTTTATTTTTGAACCATTCCATTGTAGATTTTGCTTTATGTTTTGGATCATTGTCTTGTTGGAAGACACATCTCCATCCCAGTCTCAGGTCTTTTGCAGACTCCATCAGGTTTTCTTCCAGAATGGTCCTGTATTTGGCTCCATCCATCTTCCCATCAATTTTAACCATCTTCCCTGTCCCTGCTGAAGAAAAGCAGGCCCAAACCATGATGCTGCCACCACCATGTTTGACAGTGGGGATGGTGTGTTCAGGGTGATGATGAGCTGTGTTGCTTTTACGCCAAACATAACGTTTTGCATTGTTGCCAAAAAGTTCAATTTTGGTTTCATCTGACCAGAGCACCTTCTTCCACATGTTTGGTGTGTCTCCCAGGTGGCTTGTGGCAAACTTTAAACAACACTTTTTATGGATATCTTTAAGAAATGGCTTTCTTCTTGCCACTCTTCCATAAAGGCCAGATTTGTGCAATATACGACTGATTGTTGTCCTATGGACAGTGTCTCCCACCTCAGCTGTAGATCTCAGCAGTTCATCCAGAGTGATCATGGGCCTCTTGGCTGCATCTCTGATCAGTCTTCTCCTTGTATGAGCTGAAAGTTTAGAGGGACGGCCAGGTCTTGGTAGATTTGCAGTGGTCTGATACTCCTTCCATTTCAATATTATCGCTTGCACAGTGCTCCTTGGGATGTTTAAAGCTTGGGAAATCTTTTTGTATCCAAATCCGGCTTTAAACTTCTTCACAACAGTATCTCGGACCTGTCTGGTGTGTTCCTTGTTCTTCATGATGCTCTCTGTGCTTTTAACGGACCTCTGAGACTATCACAGTGCAGGTGCATTTATACGGAGACTTGATTACACACAGGTGGATTGTATTTATCATCATTAGTCATTTAGGTCAACATTGGATCATTCAGAGATCCTCACTGAACTTCTGGAGAGAGTTTGCTGCACTGAAAGTAAAGAGGCTGAATAATTTTGCACGCCCAATTTTTCAGTTTTTGATTTGTTAAAAAAGTTTGAAATATCCAATAAATGTCGTTCCACTTCATGATTGTGTCCCACTTGTTGTTGATTCTTCACAAAAAAATACAGTTTTATATCTTTATGTTTGAAGCCTGAAATGTGGCAAAAGGTCGCAAAGTTCAAGGGGGCCGAATACTTTCGCAAGGCACTGTACCTTGACTTTCTTGTCCTTAAGCCATTTTGCCACAACTTTGGAAGTATGCTTGAGGTAATTGTCCTTTTGGAAGACCCATTTGCAACCAAGCTTTAACTTCCTGATTGATGTCTTGATGTTGCTTCAATATACATAATTTTCCAGGCTCATGATGTCATCTATTTTGTGAAGTGCACCAGTCCCTCCTGCAGCAAAGCACACCCACAACATGATGCTGCCACCCTTGTGCTTCACGGTTGGGATGGTGTTCTTCGGCTTGAAAGCCTCCCCCTTTTTCCTCCAAACATAACGATGGTCATTATGGCCAAACAGTTCTATTTTTGTTTCATTAGACCAGAGGACATTGCTCCAAAAAGTACAATCTTTGTCCCCATGTGCAGTTGCAAACCTTAGTCTGGCTTTTTTATGGCGGGTTTGGAGCAGTGGCTTGTTCCTTGCTGAGCGGCCTTTCAGGTTATGTTGATATAGGACTCGTTATACTGTGGATATAGATACTTTGTACCTGTTTCCTCCAGCATCTTCACAAGGTCCTTTGCTGATGTTCAGGGATTGATTTGAACTTTTCGCACAAGTACGTTCATCTCTAGGAGACGGAACACGTCTCCTTCCTGAGAATTATGACGGCTGCGTGGTCATGGTATTTATACTTGCGCGCTATTGTTTGTACGCAAACATCCGTACACAAGTATAAACACCATGCGTTTGGAAATTTCTCCCAAGGATGAACCAGACTTGTGGAGGTCTACAATTTTTTCTCTGAGGTCTTGGCTGATTTATTTTGATTATCCCATGACGGCAAGCAAAGAGTCACTGTAAGCAGGAATCAGGAGGATAGAATTATGGTCAGCTTAGCCAAATGGAGGGCGAGGGATAGCTTTGTACGCATCTCTGTGTGTGCAGTAAAGGTGGTCTAGAGTTTTTTTCCTTCTGGTTGCACATTTAACATGCTGGCACAATTAAGTAAAACATATTTAAGTTTCCCTGCATTAAAGTCCATGGGCACTAGGAGCGCCGCCTCTGGATGAGCGTTTTCCTGTTTGCTTATGGCGGTATACAGCTCATTGACTGCGGTCTTAGTGCTAGCATCGGTTTGTGGTGGTGAATAGCCAGCTACGAAGAATATAGATGAAAACTCTCTTGGTAAATAGAGTGGTCTACAGCTTATCATGAGATACTCTACCTCAGGCGAGCAAAACCTTGAGACTTCCTTACTATTAGATTTCGTGCACCAGCTGTTGTTTGCAAATATACACAGACGATCACCCCTTGTCTTACCGGATGCGGCTGTTCTATCTTGACGGTTCTGCGTAAAACCCGCCAGCTGTATGTTATTTATGTTGTTGTTGAGCCACAACTCGGTGAAACATACAGTTTTTAATGTCCCGTTGGTAGGATATTCGTGATCGTAGTTCATCTATTTTGTTATCCAATGATTGTACGTTGGCTAAAAGTGCTAATGGTAGAGGCAGATTACCCACTCGCCGTCGGATCCTTACAAGGCACCCCGATCTACGCCCCCGATATCTCTTGTCTCTTTCTCATGCGAATCACAGGGATTTGGACCTTATCGGGTGCCTGAAGTAAATCCTTCACGTCCGATTCATAACATTACCCTGAAGTTGGCACAGTGATGCCGAACCGTTGGTGGTTTTATACCCAATAAATTACTGGGAGGTTATACACTGCTCAAAAAAATTAAGGGAACACTAAAATAACACATCCTAGATCTGAATGAATTAAATATTCTTATTAAATACTTTTTTCTTTACATAGTTGAATGTGCTGACAACAAAATCACACAAATTATCAATGGAAATCAAATTTATCAACCCATGGAAGTCTGGATTTGGAGTCACACTCAAAATTAAAGTGGAAAACCACACTACAGGCTGATCCAACTTTGATGTAATGTCCTTAAAACAAGTCAAAATGTGGCTCTGTAGTGTGTGTGGCCTCCACGTGCTTGTATGACCTCCCTACAATGCCTGGGCATGCTCCTGATGAGGTGGCGGATGGTCTCCTGAGGGATCTCCTTCCAGACCTGGACTAAAGCATCCGCCAACTCCTGGACAGTCTGTGGTGCAACGTGGCGTTGGTGGATGGAGCGAGACATCATGTCCCAGATGTGCTCAATTGGATTCAGGTCTGGGGAACGTGCGGGCCAGTCCATAGCATCAATGCCTTCCTCTTGCAGGAACTGCTGACACACTCCAGCCACATGAGGTCTAGCATTGTCTTGCATTAGGAGGAACCCAGGGCCAACCGCACCAGCATATGGTCTCACAAGGGGTCTGAGGATCTCATCTCAGTACCTAATGGCAGTCAGGCTACCTCTGGTGAGCACATGGAGGGCTGTGCGGCCCCCCCAAAGAAAGCCACCCCACACCATGACTGACCCACCGCCAAACAGGTCATGCTGGAGGTTGTTGCAGGCAGCAGAACGTTCTCCACGGCGTCTCCAGACTCTGTCACGTCTGTCACGTGCTCAGTGTGAACGTGCTTTCATCTGTGAAGAGCACAGGGCGCCAGTGGCGAAATTGACAATCTTTGTGTTCTCTGGCAAATGCCAAACGTCCTGCACGGTGTTGGGCTTTAAGCACAACCCCCACCTGTGGACGTCGGGCCCCCTGAGCAGACACATGCACATTTGTGGCCTGCTGGAGGTCATTTTGCAGGGCTCTGGCAGTGCTCCTCCTGCTCCTCCTTGCACAAAGGCGGAGGTAGCGGTCCTGCTGCTGGGTTGTTGCCCTCCTCCACGTCTCCTGATGTACTGGCCAGTCTCCTGGTAGCGCCTCCATGCTCTGAACACTATGCTGACAGACACTGCAAACCTTCTTGCCACAGCTCGCATTGATGTGCCATCCTGGATGAGCTGCACTACCTGAGCCACTTGTGTGGGTTGTAGACTCCGTCTCATGCTACCACTAGAGTGAAAGCACCGCCAGCATTCAAAAGTGACCAAAACATCAGCCAGGAAGCACAGGAACTGAGAAGTGGTCTGTCGTCACCACCTGCAGAACCACTCCTTTATTGGGGGTGTCTTGCTAATTGCCTATAATTTCCACCTGTTGTCTATTCCATTTGCACAACAGCATGTGAAATTTATTGTCAATCCGTGTTGCTTCCTAAGTGGACAGTTTGATTTCACAGAAGTGTGATTGACTTGGAGTTACATTGTGTTGTTTAAGTGTTCCCTTTCTTTTTTTGAGCAGTGTATATATGGAGTGTGCGAATCTCTTTGTTTTTATAACTTAGTTTATTCACAGTTAGTCATCACCTCAACATTAAATAATTTTCTCTGGGTGTGCTCCAGCTCATGCATTTTATTGTACTGATCAACAACTTTTGCATAGAAGTAGCACGCATTGTTATTAAACAAGCTGTCTCTTTAACCAGTAATGATGTCATTCACGAGGCAAGAGGGGGGGGGCTGCCTGTCGGAGCACAGTCAATTCGCTGAGGCAATAGATAATCTTTGGGAGAGACATGAGAGAGAGAGTGAATAAGTGAATGAATAGTTTTTAGTTGCAATCAGCTTTGAAATTAGCATATTTTCATTATGGTTTGCCTCACAAACAAAGTAGTAGGCCAGTTAATTAATGTTAGCTTCAGCTGTCAGCTGGCACAGAAAGTTGGCCTACAAAGCTGGAAGCAGTGTAAAGTTTTCTAAGCCTGTATGGACATTGTTTTGCGAACAGTAATTAACAGTTTCAACATTTCTACTATGCTGTCGAGTGTGTTAACTTCTGTGCTTCATGAGTGGGTAGTTAACATGATGCAGGTCAGACTCCCAGTGCAGGCTAGCAATGAGTAAGCAGAGCAGGCACAGTGGGCATTATAATAAGGGGGACATTGGCTGGCTTGATCCGTGAGACACATTTGACAGAAGTACCGAAAGTAACAAGAATTCTAGTACCGAACTGTTTTTCATGTTCTAGTATTGAAAAAGTACAGAAGTTTCAGTATACCGTGCAACACTAATTTGTAATTATTATGAGACCAGTTTCACCCAGGGGCAGAGAAAAACCCCAACATTGGGTATTTTTAGGGGTTTGCTATTTTCTCATTTGAAGGTGTCTAGTTGGATTGGAACCCATAATGATTGCTGCTTTGATTTGTTGGTTTTGTACATGAGGTATTTTGCTATAACCATAATGACAGGAGGCCTGTCAATCGACCTGGTGAGTAGGCTATGGATGACCTTCCTGTCTCGCATACAACAAAAAACACCCCACCCCACTCCACCCCTGTGGGGCTGAAATGTATTTATTTTCACCCTGACCTATATGGAGGCCAGTTCCGTGTAACTATTCCATGTGAATAGGACAACAATATTTGATCACTTTTACTACTCAGAATTTTCTCTGAAGATCTGTTTTCAGAACATGACTTAGGCCTTGGGCTTGACATAACTTGATTGCCGTGTTCATAACTATGACAACCATAAACTCAATTTGGCACCTCAGGAGAGCCAGTGCAGGGACACAACGGTGGCCTCGAGTCAAATGGGCCTGCAGAGACATGAAAGCTACCAGCAATAATGTGAATTACATTACATTAAAAATGCTGGAGCTAGTGTTGTCACGATACCAGAATTTTGACTTTGATACCGGGTTTAGTACAGTGTATCACGATACTCAATACTGTCACGATACTTGATACCAAAACACTACCAAAACGATACCACAGCAAAGACGTATTAGCCAAAGTCACAGAATGGCACTTGATCCAGACAGATAAACTCAGCTACTGCTCTGTTCAATCGTTGGGCATCTTTTTCATTTCAATATCATTACATTTTAAATATGATGTCAACATTTTTCAGAGACAGACATGTATGCATGAATTAATCAATTATACAATTAATTAGACTTTTTTTAACCAATCTAACTACATAACAACATAATGGTAATAATTTATTTGAATAGTAAATCTCTATTCATAAACTGGGTAAATCCATATGTAGCCTAGGCCAATTCACAATACAGGTGAATGCATATTCAGTAGGAGTGTGTGGATTCATTCATTGATTTCATGGGGCTAAAGATGACAATCTGTTTCCCTTCCATTTGGGACTTATTTTTCATGTACTGATTTGCATATAAGTAGCAATCTCTTATTTGTTAAGTTTGGCTGTCTCTTTAACACAGTAATGAGGTCATTCATGACAATGCACATGCCCACATTTTAGTTGTGTTTGATGAGGGAAGTTTTGCCAATTTAGCGATTTTGTTTTCAGAATCTTCAGCGACTTTTATTGGTGAAACAGTATAGTGACAAATGTAGCTACTTTTTAAGGCTGCCTCTGCGAATTTTGGTTGATTTAGCGACTTCCCCGTTTGTGTATGGCGGCTCGGCTGAGTTTAGCTGTGTTGCTCTGTCCGCTAGGTCTCCCCTGCTCCGATCCGGCTGCTGCGTGTGTGTAGGTCACTTGCGCCCCTTCCTCTGCCTCTCTTCCCTCGCTCCCCCATCACTCTCCGCTCTAGCTCTTGGTCCTATCCCGGCTGCAGCGAGTGAATGTATTAAATCGGTTCCTTTGTTGTTAAATGACACCACAGCAATCCAAGGCATACTTCATAATTCTGGAAAAGTACATTTACTAAAAAAAATTAGTATGACGGAGATACGATTAAGTAACTTAACGTTTTGGGTGATAATAAGCTTTGAAATCAGGATATTTTGCTTTAATGTGCTAGCTTCAGCTGTAACGTTAAGCTAGCAAGGAAAGTTAGCTTCCAGCTTTGTAGGCTATCTTCATGCATTGAAAAGTATTCTAGTCTGCAAACAGTAATGAACAATTTCAACATGCCAATGTTGCATTATTCAAGTGTTAACTTCGATGCAGCATGTGCTAACATGTTGCAGCCCAGACTCCCAGTGCTCCAGCAATGAGTAAGTGGAGCAGGCAAGAGGCACGGTGCGCCTGCGCAATAGGGGGCATCGGCTGCAACGATAGACCGGAAAATAGTTGTCATGTTCTGGTTTTGAAAAAGTACAGATGTTTCAGTATACCATGCAAAGATATTTTTGTGCCCTTATTAATTAAGAGGCTCGGCCCAGCTCATGAGTTAATGTATTATCATTTTTGTTGACCTTTATTTAACTTAAGCTAGTCAGATATGAACAAATTCTTATTTACACTGATGGACTACCAAAAGGCCTCCTGCGGGGACAGGGGTATGATGCACATAAATAATACTCCTTAGAATAATGCAAGGCAGGGCATCATTGTCACATTGTATTGCAAAGGCTATGTCTGTTGTCCATTTATTAATATCTGCAAGTCTCTGTTTTGGTGTAGCTGAGTCAGTTATAGTGTGACATTAATTTGTTTTAAGCAACCCATGCCATTCCAAGTCGATTGAAGTAAACTGGGTTTTGGTAAGGAGATTTCGGTGGAAATTCCTCTGGAGCAGGAAGAAAGAATGTACACCCAGTAGCTCTCCTGGAATCTCCTGGAGGATGGTTGGCCACCCTGCAACATTACAATTACAACCAAATTATTTGTGGGATGAACGCCGACTGCAAGCCAGGCCTAATCGCCCAACATCAGTGGCCGACCTCACTAATGCTCTTGTGGCTGAATGGAAGCAAGTGGTAATACATACATTTTGGGGTGCGTTTTTTGTTTATAGGCTATTACAACAATTAAAATATAAAGTGTAGGTCCTTGAAAATGACAATTTAGTGCTTGAAAAAGTTCTTGAAAGTACTTGATTTTGACTTGCCAATGTCTGTATCAACCTTTTGTAGGTTACTTGCTCAGCCTGCAAATTAAAGATAAAATCATTCGCTTTCCCGTCAGATCTCAACCTTTTTTCCCCCAGTAGCTTTCAGTTGGCACTGGCCCCGGCGTGCCACTGGCAAATTTACCTGAATAACGAGCCATGCTGTGTGTGGTGCACGTGGGGGTGACTGAAACGGAAATTAAATGCGGTAGATACGTTTGAGGAGTGAATTTACTGGGCTGGAAGTATTGGCCTTTCAGTGGGTCTCTGGTAGTTGAGGGGTGGTGTGTGTGTGTGTTTATGTGCGTGTGTGTGTGTGTGTGTGTGTGTGTGTGTAGGGGTGGTCTAATTGTGTGGCAGTGTGTAGCCCAGGGAGGGAGGAACATGTTTTCGAGGGGGTTGTCAGTGGGGAAGGGGGCTAGTTGCAGTGGGGGTAGGCTGGGATCGACGAGACCCCGGCTAGCTAGCGTGACTGAGACATCCTGCGCTCCCCGGAGGGCGCATCAGTGCTGCCCCATCACCCCCGTCACCAAATTTTGCAGAGCAGGAAGCCGCAGGTTGGAGCCATTAATCATGCTGAATACATTTGGTTGTTGAGACTCTTACTGTTGCATCATTGTTTTTCAGCAAGATACAAAGAGAAAGCCCTCCAGAGATTAGAACATTAGTATAGCGAGGACATGTATTTTTTTTGCAAGCGGTTTCGTAACCTCTAACATCCACTGGAGATGGACCTTCAGCGAAAAATGGAAAAGGGCTAACGCACACGCCAGAGCCGGTTAGTGTCAGCTACTCGCGGTGACATCATGGTGCATGGGCACACACACACACACACAGGGTCACCGCCACCGAGAGCCCTCTGTCCCACTGCCACCCAGACCCCTCCAGTCCACAGCCAGGCCAAGGACTGTTGGGGCTGGATAATATCAGCCTTTACCACTATTTCATCGAAATATTATGGACTAACATGGTGTGGGTTTCTGTTTAATAGGCTTACATTTTCACCGAAGTGCTCATATTCTGTGAAAGTAAAAATGTTGGTTTTAGAATGTTGTTATTAGAAAATGAAAGACAGTTTGTTCAGGTCAAATCAATTTAAACCGTTGTCTTCCAGCACTGGGATTTCACAGAAGGATGTGTTATGTTGCTAGATGGGCCACTGTAGTGCTGCACGCTATATGAAACTTCTGTACTTTTTCTAGACTAGCTACAGTGCATTCGGAAAGTATTCAGACCCCTTGACCTTTTCTACATTTTGTTACGTTACAGCGTTATTCTAAAATGGATTCAATAGTTTTCCCCCTCATCAATCTACACACAATACCCTAAAATGACAAAGCAAAAACATGTTTTTATAAATGTTTGCACATGTATTACACATTTTTAACTGAAATATAACATTTACATAAGTATTAAGACCCTTTCCTCAGTACTTTGTTGAAGCAGCTTTAGCAGTGATTAAACTCAACTCTTCTTGGGTATGACGCTACAAGCTTGGCACACCTGTATTTGGGGAGTTTGTCCCATTCTTCTCTGCATACCCTCTCAAGCTCTGTGAGGTTGGATGGGGAGCGTAGCTGCACAGCTATTTTCAGGACTCTCCAGAGATGTTTGATCAGGTTCATGTCCGGGCTCGGTCTGGGCTACTCAAGGACATTCAGAGACTTGTCCCGAAGTCACTCCTGCGTTGTCTTGGCTGTGTGCTTTGGGTTGTTGTCCTGCTTGAAGGTGATCCATCACCCCCAGTCTGAGGTCCTGAGCACTCTGGAGCAGGTTTGCATCTAGGATCTCTCTGTACTTTGCTCCGTTCATCTTTCCCTCGATCCGGACTAGTCTCCCAGTTCCTGCCTCTGAAAAACATCCCCACAGCATGATGCTGCCACCACCATGCTTCACCGTAGGGATGGTGCCAGGTTTCCTCCAGACGTGAAGCTTGGCATTCAGCCCAAAGAGTTCAATCTTGGTTTCATCAGACCAGAAAATCTTGTTTTTCATGGTCTGAGAGTCTTTAGGTGCCTTTTGGCAAACTTCAAGCAGGCTATCATGTCACTTTTACTGAGGAGTGGCTTTTGTCTGGCCACTCTACCATAAAGGCCTGATTGGTGGAGTGCTGCAGAGATGGTTGTCCTTCAGGAAGGTTCTCCCATCTCCACAGCGGAACTCTAGAGCGCTGTCAGAGTGACTGTCGGGTTCTTGGTCACATCCCTGACCAAGGCCCTTCTCCCCCGATTGCTCAGTTTGGCCGGGTGGCCAGATCTAGGAAGAGTCTTGGTTTCTCCAAACTTCTTCCATTCTATTTGTTATTTTAGTTCAACATATTGTTCAATGTTTAATAAAAGAAAGCTCAGTGGTTATTCTGTAATGCGCTTTCTTTTTTCCCGCTGTGGTTTTTGTATTGAGTATCATGATACTAAACCTGGTATCGAAGTAAAAAATCTGGTATCGTAGTCAAAAATCTGGTATCGTAACAACAGTGAACAGAGACTGAGTGAACAGAGGCTCCATGATATGCCCAAAGACAGACTGGGGCCCTTGTGGATGCCCCTTTTGCTTTTCACCCCTCCTTCCACATGAACTGAGAGACACACACACACCCAAACACACAGGGCTGATATGCTTTGCATAAGTTTGTTGGCTCAGGGCCAACTCTGTGATGTCCACCATCACCGCTTGGCTGTGATACCCGGGTCACCACGACTCTGGGACAGGAGGTTAGGCAATCAATACCAACCGCCATAGGGAAACATCTCAGACGGTATGGTAGGCAAGTCCTCCACCTTTCTCTCCCTCTCCCCACTCTGGTCCCTCTTTTTATTCATGATGCTATATATGCTATAAAGTTCATACGGTCATGGCTATGACTTAGGCCTCTCTGTTCTGTCTTATGTTCTTTGCCCGGTTGGTCAGTGGTGTAGGATAAAATTGTTTTTGCACTTTCCCCCTCTAATGGTTTAGGTTTAGGGATGGTAAGATGATCCTAGATCTGTGCCAAAGGGCAATTGCCATCCCGGGGTCATATGACTCAGCGTTTACCTATCTGACCTTTCCATTTGCCCCTGGTGGTTTTGCACATGGTTTCCATGTGTTTGATGCCGTTCCAGCCATTATTATGAGCAGTCGTCCCCTCAGCAGCCTCCACTGATCAGGGTAAGGCTATAGTTGGCTGATACTTCTGTCGGCACAGCTTCCGCGCCACTTTCTGGCCAGTTATGAGCAGACGGAAATAACATCCCGGGATGAACCATACACACGCCTTGTCTCAAGGACGTCGTCATCATCACGTGTACATTTCAACCTGTTAACACAGGGGTTGTCATGATATGGTGGTACATCTATCTGCGATGAGAAGAGAAGCCAGGACCATGAATAATGCAGGGATCATAGAGAAGCTGTGAAAACATTCTATTCATGTTTCATAAGGCTCTGCGCACTGATCCGCGGCTCCATTGCATGTGTCTGGGCGTTCGGTTTCAAAGGGATCCATGCCTGCCCACACACGATGCTCCACCTTAGTGAAACCTTGGTTGCTAAAACCTCTGTGCAACCATTCTACTTAAGTTAGATTTGATTCTCCATCCATTTGTCTGTTCTTTCAAATTAAATAATCCAAAACGAGTCCTTGCTTTGGTGTGAGATCAGACATCCGGGAAATATCCTGAAAATGTTGAACATAGTGGATGTCTAAAAATAGAAAAATGCCATGTGATTGGCTTGGTTTCAAATTGTGAATCAGATTAGTTCTGTATTGATGTGAATACACTAGTAGAGCATTGCCTGTTTGATATGGATCTGTTGATTAGTTGGCTACATAGCGTACATTCTGGCCAGATTTATTGTTTTTCATCCAAGTTATCTAAGACTTGTGTTTAGTCTCCCTCTCTCCTTCACAAACCAATACGCTTCTACCGCGTCTGCTCTTCTCACTGTCTCGGGCCGTGCTGGCCACTGCAGGCACTGTGGACTGCACTGAGCATCTGGCCATGTCCTCCACTCTGAGACTGGCCAATGGCTGATTCCCTGGGAGCCATTGTTCAGTAGGAGGCAACAGCAGGGCCATCTGCCATACTATATATAGTCCACCAGCTTCATCCCTTCTACACACTCTTCCTGATTATGGTCTGCCTAGTGCCCACATTCTATACAGCATAGTACATCTTATTATCCCTCCCCTATACAGTCTGCCCAATGTACCATACTGGTACTACACATCTCCCACATTCTTAGCCTAGACAATCAGTGCCCCATATCAATGTTCCCTCTTTTAGTACTGCACTGTTTATCTCACTCAGTAGTAGGGCTGGGCGGTATACCTTATTTTATGATATACCGGTATTGATGCAGGGACCGGTTTGGGTTATTACTTTACCTTCTATACCTGTATTTGAATGTTTTGTTTGTTAAATGTGATACGCCATGGGTAATGTCAATTTTTATAGTTTACTTCACGACTTCAGTCATCTCTCTCCTCTCTTTCTCTCCGTGCCACTTTCCACACAGACCTAGCCATGCCCCATGTCACTCAAGGAGCGCATTTGATGTTCCTCAACCAGGAGACACTTGCGTTCAGTCTGCATCGTCAATGCAGCACATGTAACAATGTTGATGACAACAATGCTGTTTTCACTTTGCCTCTTAATATAAATCCACTAGCGTTCTATAATGACACTATTAGTTTGTGTTTCTTACATCAGCAAACAGCTAGTTTGTCTTTTCTTAGGAAGTTGCCTTGAATCTTGTGAAACACTAATTGTTAGCTGCTAATGCTAATAGCTAGCTAGCTAATTAATGTATTGAGTAAGAGCAAACGTAGCTAGCTAATACAGCCTTTTCCTAAATCAGCATGTTGTTTGTGCAACAGTATATTCTAAATCAAAGAGGAATATGCAAAGCAAGAATATGTTAGCTACATGAAGTAGGTAAGAGAAAACATGCAATGTAGCCAAAGGAAACGCGTATCAACACTTTAGTTCCTACTCTATCACAATAACTCCTCCCTGGCATTTTAATTCATTGTCATCTCAAACAACACTGTATTCAAAGTGCCCACTATTATATTCTAACTATATAATTAGAATAGTCATTATATTTCCATGATTCCGACAGATTTGCTCTAATTCGCAAGTCAAATCGCAATTGCAATATTTGGTTAAAAATAAGTTCTACAGCAGCTTGCGAAAGTATTCACCCTCCATGGCACTTTTCACATTTTGTTGCCTTCCAACCTGGAATTACATTTAAAAAAAAACATGTTTTAATCATTTGATTTACACAACATGCCTACCACTTTGAAGATGCAACATTTTTTATTTATTGTGAAACAAACAAGAAACAAGACAAAAAAACTGAAAACTCGAGCGTGCATAACTATTCATCCCCCAAAGTCAATACTTTGTAGAGCCACCTTTTGCAGCAATTACAGCTGCAAAGTCACTTGGGGTATGTCTCTATAAGCTTGGCACATCTAGCCACTGGGATTTTTGCGCATTCTTCAAGGCAAAACTGCTCCAGATCCTTCAAGTTGAATGGGTTCCGCTGGTGTATAGCAATATTTAAGTCATACCACAGATTCTCAATTGGATTGAGGTCTGGGCTTTGACTAGGACATTCCAAGACATGTAAATGTTCCACTTAAACCACTCAAGTGTTGCTTTAGCAGTATGCTTAGGGTCATTGTCCTGCTGGAAGGGGAACCTCCGTCCCACTCTCAAATCTCTGGAGGACTGAAACCGTTTTCCTTCAAGAATTTCCGTATTTAGCGCCATCCATCATTCCTTCAATTCTGACCAGTTTCCCAGTCCTTTTCGATGAAAAACATCCCCACAGAATGATGCTGCCACCACTATGCTTCACTATGGGGATTGTGTTCTCGGGGTGATGAGAGGGGTTGAGTTTGTGCCAGACAGCTTTTTCTTTGATGGTCAAAAAGATCAATTTTAATCTCATCTGACCAGGGTACCTTCTTCTATATGTTGGGGAGTCTCCCACATGCCCTTTGGCGGACACCAAACGTGTCTGCTTATTTTTTTCTTTAAGCAATGGCTTTTTTCTGGCCACTTTTCTGTAAAGCCCAGCTCTGTGGAGTGTACGGCTTAAGGTGGTCCTATGGACAGATACTCCAATCTCCACTGTGGAGCTTTGCAGCTCCTTCAGGGTTATCTTTGGTCTCTTTGTTGCTTCTCTGATTAATGGCCTCCTTGACTGGTCCAGGAGTTTTGGTGGGCGGCCCTCTCTTTGCAGGTTTGTTGTGGTGCCATATTCTTTCCATTTCTTAATAATGGATTTAACGGTGCTCTGTGGTGATGTTCAAAGTTTCTGATATTTTTTTATAACCCAACACTGATCTGTAACTTCTCCACAACTTTGTCCCTGACCTGTTTAGAAAGCTCTTTGGTCTTCATGGTGCCCCTTACTTGGTGGTGCCCCTTGCTTAGTGGTGTTGCAGACTCTGGGGCCTTTTAGAACAGGTGTATATATACTGAGATCATGTGACAGATCATGTGACACTTAAATTAAGTCCACTTGTGTGCAATCTAACTAATTATGTGACTTCTGAAGGTAATTGGTTGCACCAGATCTTATTTAAGGGCTTCATAGCAGAAGGGGCGAATACATATGCACGCACCACTTTAACGTTTGTATTTTTTTGAAACACGTTATTTTTTAATTTCACTTCACCAATTTGGACTATTTTGTGTATGTTCATTACATGAATACCAAATAAAAATAAATTTAAATTACAGGTTGTAACGCAACAAAATAGGAAAAACGCAAAGGGGGGTGAATACTTTTGCAAGGCACTGTACATTATTTGCCCATTACTTGCCCATATCGTGCAGCCCTACAGTGTGGAAATGATCTAAATTGAGCAGTAGTGTAAAGTACTTAAGTAAAAATTATTTCAAGTACTACTTAAGTTGTTTTTTTGTTAACAAATTTTACTTTACTACATTCCTAAAGAAAGTACTATACTTTTTACTCCATACATTTTCAATGACACCTAAAGGTACTTGTTACATTTTGAATGCTTAGCAGGACAGGAAAATGGTCCAATTCACGCACTTGTCAAGAGAACCTCCCTGGTCATCTACTACCTCTGATCTGGAGGACTGAATAAACACAAATGCTTTGTTTATAAATTATGTCTGAGTGTTGGGAGTGTACCCCTGGCTATCCGTAAATAAAATAAAAAACAAGAAAATGGTGCCTTCTGGTTTGCTTAATATAAGGAATTTGAAATTATTTATATTTTTACTTTTGATACTTACGTATATTTTAAACCAAATACTTTTAGACTTTTACTCAAGCAGTATTTTACTGGGGGACTTTCACTTTTACTAGAGTAATTTTCTATTAAGGTATCTTTACTTTTACTCAAGTATGTCAATTAGGTACTTTTTCCACCACTGCAATTGAGTGCAGGAAATGCAGAAATGAGAGTGCTGAAATTTGTTTCGCTTGAAGTTAAATTGAACAGTATAAAACAATCAGAACGGAGAAAGACTCATTGAAATCACTTAGAATGTATGTGTAGTCCATCTCTACCCTGCCTGGCATCTGCCTACATCCAATACAGCCCAGTCTGTCTTCCCCAACCTATCAGTCAGTGAATTATACTGAGCAGTCAATCTGTCCACCATCCCCTCATTCAGTATGGAATTCAGATCACATCCTATATCTAAGCATTAACCTCTCTAGGGTACGTGGGACGCTAACGTCCCACCTGACCAACATCCAGTGAAAGTGCAAGGGCGCCAAATTCAAACAACAGAAATCTCATAATTAAAATTCCTCAAACATACATGTATTATACACAATTTTAAAGATTAACTTGTTGTTAATCCCACCACAGTGTCCGATTTCAAAAAGGCTTTATGACAAAAGCAAAAAAAAAACATTTTTCCAGCCAAAGAGAGGAGTCACAAAAAGCAGAAATGTTTTGTTCTTTAAAGTCCATATTTATATCCAAAAATCTGTTTACATTGGTGCGTTGTTATGTTTTTCCTCCAAAACATCCGGTAAAAGTGCAGAGAGCTATGTCAATTTACAGAAATACTCATCATAAATGTTGATGAAAATACAACTGTTATGCTTGAAATTAAAGATATACTTCTCCTTAATGCAACCGCTGTGTCAGATTTCAAGAAAGTTTTACGACAAAAGCATACAATGCGATTATGTTAGGTCAGTACCTAGTCACAAAAAACACAGCCATTTTTTCAGCTAAAGAGAGGAGTCACAAAAAGCACAAATAGAGATAAAATTAATCACTAACCTTTGGTGAGCTTCATCAGATGGCGCTCATAGGACTTCATGTTACACAATACATGTATGTTTTGTTTGATAAAGTTCATATTTATATCCCAAAATTTCTATTTACATTGCCGCATTATGTTTTACCTCCAAAACATCTGGTGAAAGTGCAGAGAGCCACGTCAATTTACAGAAATAGCTTTATGGAAAAATGACACCATGGAATAATCTGAGTACAGTGCTCAGAGACCAAAACAAGCAATACAGATACCCGCCATGTTATGGAGTCAACAAAAGTCAGAAATAGCATTATAAATATTCACTTACCTTTGATGATCTTCATCAGAATGCACTCCCAGGAATCCCAGTTCCACAATAAATGTTAGTTTTGTTCGATAAAGTCCATCATTTATGTCCAAATACCTCCTTTTTGTTCGCGCATTTAGTACAGTAATCCAAATGTGCAGGCACTAGGTCCAGACAAAGGCAAAAAAGTTGTATTACAGTTCGTAGAAACATGTCAAACGATGTATATAATCATTCTTTAGGATGTTTTTATCATAACTCTTCAATAATGTTTCCACCCGGAGAATTCCTTTGTCTTTAGAAATGAAGGGGAACAGAGCTAACTCTCGCGGGCGCGCGCCTGACTGAGCACATGGCCTTCTGGCAGATCCATGACTCATTCAGCTGTCATTCGCTCCCACTTCACAGTAGAAGCCTGAAACAAGGTTCTAAAGACTGTTGACATCTAGTGGAAGCCTTAGGAAGTGCAATATGACCCCACAGACACTGTATATTGGATAGGCTAAGACTTGAAAACCTACAAACATCAGATTTCCCACTTCCTGGTTGGATTTTTTTCTCAGTTTTGTGCCTGCCATATGAGTTTCGTTATACTCACAGACATCGTTCAAACAGTTTTAGAAACTTCAGAATGTTTTCTATCCAAATCTACTAATAATATGCATATCCTATCCTAGCATCTGGGCCTGAGTAGCAGGCAGTTTACTCTGGGAACGCTTTTCATCCGGATGTGAAAATACTGCCCCCTACCCCAAAGAAGTTAACTGCCGCATAACAACACATGCATTACTGTCCATCGTCCACATCTCTCCACACTATCTGTCCATTATCATATACATTGGTCAACCTCCCGTCTGTACAGTATTGTACGCTACCATATGCCTAGCCATATGTGGGGCAGTGCTGTCCAACCTATAGCAATCTGCCTGTCCACTGTCATCCTCACTCGGTGTGTAATACAGTTCATATCCATCAATCTAATCTCTCCAACACAACCACGCATAGAGCAGTTATCTCTATGGCCAGTAATCTGCCGCTCATCTGTCTATCCTCGCACTCAGTATGTCATTTAGTTATTATCCCAATCTGTACACAAACAGGCTAAGCCACAATCACATTCTGGTCTTCTCCCCTCTGCTATCTGCCTGACTGTCTTCTGTCCACTCTAAACAGTGCCACTACTGACTGTTACCATTTCTACCCTATATAATTTACTATCTGCCAGATGTCTGCCCACGTTTAATACAGCACAGTCACTCCACTCACCATCTCGATCTTTCCACTCAGCATATGTCCTCATTATACACATAGTTTTTACAAAATCTTCCAATGAGCAGATACCAATGTCTATCCACTCGAATCCATCTGGGTTTCATCTCTGACTGTCACATTATGCTTAGAGTTTAGGGTCAGTCCTTTTTAGATGGTCCCCAGAGCAAGGATTGTACCGGACTCATTTTCTACTTTTATAACTTCACTATGCTTCTTTTCATTTGAAAGAATATGGAACATAAAAAAATTACTTTGAATAGGCTAGAACTGCACACGTTTACTTTTCCTCTGCCAACAAAACCTATAGTAGACTGGTTTACCTATTTACCTAGTAAGCTTATCGTTTTGCATTCTGTGTGACATAAATATGCCTTTCGAGGCGCATTCAAAGTTGTGAGTGCCATAGGGAGAGAAACAGGCATTCTGACAAGCAGTCAATGCACAACTATTATTATTTTGTATTTTTTGTATCAGCTTTAAAATTGCAGATTCTGGATTATATCAATGTAATTGTCTGCATCATTTACAATCCTCCATATATATATTTTAAATATCGTTTTCCTTCTTTATTATTTCACCCTAATCCTACCACCCCTCCCCTAATTGGAGTAAAATAACATCTGTGAGCGCCATGTTGATTTTATCCCCCCACACCAGACGCGATCAAGGACACACAGGTTGAAATATCAAAACAAACTCTGAACTAACTATATTTATTTGGGGACACTTCAATAAGCAAACATTTATGGCAATTTAGCTAGCTAGCTTGCTATTGCTAGCTAATTTGTCCTGGGATATAAACATGGGGTTGTTATTTTACCTGAAATGCACAAGGTCCTCTACTCCGACAATTAATCCACGGACAAAAGGGTAAACCGAGCTTGTTTCTGGTAATCTATTCTCCTTCAGGCTTCTTCTTTGGACTTTATATGGCATTTTAAATCATTTTAATTGAAAATTCATGTCTTTCTGCTCAATACAACTAATTTAACTTGTTAAAATATTAAAGAATTTAGCTATGTATTTCAGATTGAATCAAGGCATTAGAATGTACCCGAGGCCACCAAAATAAAGCTTGTTCTGTTACCCTGGCTGGCTGCTTTTTCTATTTGTCTGGCTGATCCATGTACTTAGGGAAAACACTGGGCTACACTATCCTTCTGTGAGCCTCACCGATGTCAATTTGCTATGTGTTTGGCACTGTGATTCAGGAGGATGTTTTGCAGCATTTTCCTTGTAGGCCTAATTCTGTTGCTGTCTAGACCTGTGGTCTTGTCATTTTTAACGCAGTTCTTGCATCAGTCATGGCACACTCATTTCTTAACTGCAGCAGGATTGGAGAGAGGGGATGAGGATCGAGAGGGAACGTGAGAGTAGGGAAAGAAGAGAGCAAAGAAAGAGAGAATGAGATGGAGAGAGAGAGAGTGAGCCCTTAGGTTGAGTTTCCAAAAAGCCATGACAGCCTCCTTCAAGCGTAGCCTAGCTCAGGAGTGGGCTGGATCTCTCTCCCCACACTGCTCGCGTCTGCACACCCGTGGCTGCCTGCGCGCACAGCCGGGTGTCATGACTCACTGTGTCACACATGAAAAGGCGGCACTCTTCCTCCTCTACACACTGTATGGCTCTGTGTAACGCCCTTGGTGATATGGCTATATATAGAGGGGAGAGAAGAAGCAAACAGTATTTTCGGTGCTGTATGGCTGACTCTGTTGAGTGCCCCCTCTATAAGGGTTAAGAAGAGGGGCAGAAGGACGCGGCGGGTTGGTTATGTAGGCGGGAGTTTCAATGTTGCCATGGGGATTACTCACTAGGGCTGTGGCGGTCATGTACTTTTGGATGATGGTAATTGGCCAGCCAAATGACCCCGATTCACGTAACAACCTCACAAATAGCAAAAATAAATAAATATATATATTTAGACACATATTTTCAGCTTTCCACAGCTCCTGACTGCATGTATTGTCATAGAGATAGAATGGGCTTCCCTATTCCAGTCAATGATGGCAAAATGGATGGGCTGGCGGCCATTGCGCTTGTACCCATAGGAGCAAAGCAGGAAGTGTAACCGGCAATATGTGCTGCGATTTGTTGATTCAACTCAACTGACATTACAAAAAATACATTACATAGCATGAGCCACATCAGTGAACACACAATTTGAAGGAACGTTCTATATTACAATGGAAATTACAATACCAGGCAGCCGTTGCGAGTGTACCCATGAGTTTACCAGTCAAATTGCGAACCGCATGAATATCTGGCCGTACTGTCTTCAGTCAGCTGTTCGTGCCCTAAAAAATGATAGTTATTTTATTTTCATGAAAGTCTAAATCCATAACCATCGTTTACACGGTTAAATGGTCATTGTTCCAGCCCTATCGCTCAAATCCTTTCCTTAAAAGTAGAAAGACTGCTGTGTCTGGAATAGTTGGAATTCCACCTGATGGCCACCTTGTCTGGAATGCTGGCACCTTTTAGCCAGTGCTTTCATAGCGATGAGCAATCCCAGGGTCAGGTGTGTCGGGAATTCGCTCCAAAAATGCAACAGCACTGCACCGACTGGAGAGAAGAAAGAAAACCATGAGTATGACAGGTGCATGCTGGTCTGGAGTGCATGTGTGAGCACTTTGTTCGCTCAGAGGGAACATTTTTAATTTGATCCGTGTTTTTAAAACAGGTCGGATTCATTCCACCCTGGAACTTTCTGGTTTAGTGTTGCTATGCTCACCTTTTGGATGTTTGTGGGGGAAGCCATGTTACTGTGAAACATCGTTAAATGCTGTGGTTTTCAGAAACATTTCATCAAAACGGACTATTTATCTCAATAAAATCTCATTCAATTTCCATGCCGGCCATGTGTAGATATGACCTTTGATTATTTAATTGTTCAATTGCTGATAGGGCAAAGGGTTCTGGTCATTCCTCGTAGTAACTACCAAATCTGGGTTATGTAGTTGTTAAAACATTTTTTTTTGCAGTACATTCCTAAACCCATGTCGGCTGACATCCGTTTGCAATTCCTGAGGTGAAATGCAGAAGGACTGTACTCCCTGTGCTTTTGAATGGACAATTACAAACATATGACTTTATAAGTGGTTGGAATGCAGGCATTTTATCATAACCAGCCATGCCATCAGATAATGTCATTTTCTCCTAATGTTTGGTGAGGGTGGCTGTTTTTCCAGTTTATTCCGTTTATAGCCATAAAGGGGCTCATAGATTTATGGGTGGAAATATTAGAATACAAAACATTTTCCATTATGAAATGTTATACAATAGGTCTCATTTATTTTATATAAACCATAAGAATGCTTTATAGCTTTTCCTAAAATCATCAGTAGCCTACATCATGTCAATTCCCATTTTCTCAGTTGTTCATACTGGTGAAGGTCACTTGTGCATATTTGATGGTGTAGGTTAAATGCATTTGACGACTAAGACAAAACAGCAGTCTCTGATTGTAATAGTCAATCCTGCTGCTTCTCAAGTGTTCTCGGTTCAGTTTATTCGTCTCTCTCTCCCGTTCTCTGCCATCCTCAAGGTCACGTCACAATGAGGAGATACTGTTTCTGAATGGCCTGTTATAATGTAATGGGGAGAATAAAACTTGTCAGAAGAATGAGAAATGCAGTGTGGACGAGCAGCCGGTTCCTGTTTTGCTACCGATTGCTCTTGTCCGCCTGGCTGAAAATGTTGAATCTATTTATACCTCTGAGATGACTTCAGTGTTTTCGGGGGGTTTGTCGGCGTGTTTTACCCCTTCCTTCCGTCTCTTTCCATAGGTCTCCCGTGTACACTCTGGTTTGTGTGTGTGCTACAGAAAGAGGCTTTGTTTTCTGGGTTACGTCAATCTCCAAGCCCAGTTTGGTTCACAAATGCTGTTGTTGCTTCCTTAGCTTGTGCTGCACCGCCCTCCAATTCTCTTCTTCAGCTGTAAAGGGCACCAAGACTCTCAAAGGCATACAACTCTGATTATTATTTGGTTGACTGTCATGGTGTCATAGAATTCTTCGGGTTAGGCTGCCTGCATTATTTAACGACTATTGTAAAGTAAAATGTTAAATGTTATGTAATATGGCTTCAAACACCTTTGTTTGCCCTTGTTGGCAGTGATCTTAGGCAATCAGAGGAAAGGGAAATTATTCTAAATGGCATTGAGCCCCTAAAATAACCTTTTACTTTGGCACATTTACTGTATCTGTTATCAAATGACACCCAATGTTGTATAGTACGCTACCTTTGTCCAGATCAATAAGAACATTAGTCTTTGGCCAAAAGAACTGCATTATGTGAAGGTTTTACTCTAGACATGGACCGTGCTGACCTAATCAACCCAAAAGCCTTTGGTGTCACCTTCATCTCCTTCCCCCTGTCTCTCATACATCCTCACACCATCTTCCTCTAACTTACAGCTTTCGCTTCCATGGAGACCAGACCAGGGCTCCCTCTCACCCTTCTCCAATGAGAACTTGTTCTCAACTAGCCTACCTGGTTAAATAAAGGTGAAATAAAAATAAAATAAATGTCCACCACCAGGGCCTCTGAACTTGACTCTCTAGACAACGGTTTCTTTGTCACAGACCTAGTGGCAATGAAAGCTGTGCCTAAATTAAGACTACGGTTCTAGAGGCATACATGAGTTTTTAGCACCTTTCACCGATCTCTCACTTTGTAATGTGCGATCCGCAGTGCTGGCCATTCTATTAGGGCCTTTTTAATTAAGGAGCTGAGTTTCCCAGTCAAGGCAATAATGTGTATGTGGAACGCAGTTCACTCCATTTTTCTTTCTCCCTGGGGAAGTACGATTTCTGCATTTGTTTTACCCAGCGATGTTAGTTGAATACAGTACAATACCCCTATATTAAATCCCCGCGAGGACAATTTAGAAGACGTCGTCACAAGAACACAGTTACATGTCCATCATGTAGGCTACTATTCACACAACATAATGTAGTTCTACATTACAGTACAATATAATAAGTGCAATACGGTTGTTAATACAATTTTAACGTTAAGCAGTTTTATCACAATGAAATGAAATCCTATCTGTATTACAGCAAAAGGGTGAAAGGAAAACCTGCCAGTGGACATTACCAGACACAAACTCTGCTTCCATCAGGTTCCTCCTCGTCAGTTACAGATGTCGACGAGGGCAGTTGAACAGAGATGTATTAGAAATTCTTTCACTTCTAATCTCTCTGTCAAGGCAATGGACAACGTACCTCGTGAATGTTTTTAGGGCTTTGTATTGGAATACACACATCAGACAAAAGGCACTTAACGAGATGATTATCTTTTAATGGGGTGAGGTGACACTGCTCTCCCCCATCAGACAACTTGACGGTCCAGATAGATGTTGTCACAATCGAACAGAAAGGGCATTGGGGAGTGGTGGTGAAGACAGCGAGGCTAGGCTTCTGTAGTGACCTACACACACACACACACACACACACACACACACACACACACACAAGCCTCAATGTAAAGGGTATGCCCGAGGAAGGCCGTGATTGCCTTTAAATTGCAGGATAACCTGCATGCTTTGCCTGGGGTTTGACCGACTGGGCGCCGCAGTTTTGTTAACAGTTAGCTGTTTGTTTGGGATTAGCGAGCCAAACGGCTCTTCTTATGATTCCCTGTCGCAGCGCAGCGAGAGCTACGCTCGTTGCTAGGCTAACGATGCAGCTTCAGACCCACACAGTGTTTCTTTATTACATATCATCTGCCTCCCTAGGTTTATTTTCAACAGAAATCGAGGGAATAAAACAACACACCGTGAAGAGATTGAAATATGTGAACATATCCACCACAATGGACTTGGGGTAGTTTATTCCATGTGTAACTCTGTGTTGTTGTCTGTGTCACACTGATTTGCTTTACCTTGGCCAGGTTCGCAGTTGTAAATGAGAACTTGTTCTCAACTAGCCTACCTGGTTAAATAAAGGCAAATTTTTTTTTTCTTTCTTTTTTTCCCCCGATGACGATTTGACTTGTAATCAACCTTTCATCCACGGTTTCATTGTTAGGATGCGGACTTCCCGTCAAAGCATGTCCCGCTTAGACTAGCTCTTTCCCGCTTAGGGCCGGCAGGGTAGCCTAGTGGTTAAGAGTGTTGGACTAGTAACCAGAAGGTTGCAAGTTCAAACCCCTGAGCTGACAAGGTACAAATCTGTTGTTCTGCCCCTGAACAGGCAGTTAACCCACTGTTCCTAGGCTGTCATTGAAAATACAAATTTGTTCTTAACTGACTTGCCTAGTTAAATAAAGGTACAATTAAAAAAAAAAAAAAATTAGACTAGCTCTTTCCCACTTAGACTAGCTCTTTTATTCATAGGAAGCTGCATGTTGTCCTCCTGAAGGAGGTGTTTTTAGCCTGTTTGATGTCACTGGCATGCTATCAGGCTGCTCATGCAGTAGACTGTGGTGGAAGGCAGTAGCATCAGTAGGGATATCTGAATACATACTGGGGCTCTCTCGTGGTCAGGACTACTAATGCTTATCTTGATGCATAAGAGTCTGAAAGAAACAGTCATTCTATGGACTCAGTGAGTTTGTTTACAATAACTGTGTTGGGAAGTATGTGCTCACATGTGAGATTGAGTGTGTTGGTGTATGTTCGCTCTCCTTTTGCGGATCTACAAAGTGTGTACATGTGTATGTCCTTCTGTGTGTTTGCCCCTTGTGTCTGTCTGTTCGCGGCACACACACTCCAGGTCCCAACCGCAGAGACTCGAGCGGTCTGTTTTAGCCGCCGCTGCACTCGGCGCAGATGTTATCCGAGTGACCTCTGCAGACAAAAGGGGCCGACTTTAATTATCTGAACAACATCTGGATGCAGGGGAGAGAGAGGGACACGTCCTGGAGGTCAGTGCTAGTAATTGAAACGTGAACAAGACACGGCGAGCCTGGGGGAGGGGGGGACTATATACACGCCTCTGTTGTTTATCTGCTTTCCCTCTTCTTTTTTTTTTTGCGGCCCGTTTTTTTTTCTTTATCTCTTTCTGCCTTTTTTCAACCTCCACCCATCTGTCTTTTTCTCCTGTTCCATTTACATTCTTTCTCTCCCGTTCCATTTACATTTTTACATTGTAGTCATTTAGCAGAGTGAGTCCAGTTAGTCCATTCATTCCATGACCTCGCTTATGAAATTCTTTCCCCTTTAAAGTCGTCTGGCTGATGCACAATGGCTGAGCGTGCACGCACACTTGTAAACTCAGACCTCGTCCCAATGGCTGAGTGTGTGTCTCATCTGATGGCTGTGTGTGTGTCGTCCCTCTGTCCCGCCCCCTGTCCTCGGAAAAGGCCAAGAGCCACAATGACATTAAATTGGCACCGAGTGGAGAGAGAGATTTACGTACTGCTCTCACTGTGACTCTGGATGAATGTTTCTCCACTTGACATATTCAATCTGTTTTCTGTGATCATATTTAGGACTTTTTTGGCCTACCTATTGTTCATGCTCTACGGAGGATTCATTGAATTTATCTACAGGAAGCCAAATTAATGTCTCTCTTACCAATACGATTCGGTAGGCTACTGACGAGTCACTCACTTTGAAGTCACTGTCTCGCAAGTACTAATGGACCTTTAGTTTAAGAGACCTTTAGTTTAGTACTAAGAGACCTTTAGTTTACTTGTCCCGATGCAGTACCATGGACATATAACTACACTGTATGATTTATGAATGGAAAGGATACAAGAGATCGACTTTGTTCAGCCAGTTCAACACATGTTATAAACCCATCAAGCTTACGGTTCGTCAATCAAAGTGGAGTAAATAGCCACTACTCCGTGGCTGCATATGAAACACGCCAGGGGCCAATGCAAAAAAAAAGTCCTACTGGCCCGGACATGGTGTAGTTTTTAAACGCATTGGGGTCATTCAAGCTACAGGTAGCCTAGTGGTTAGAGTGTTGGACCAGTAACTGAAAAGTTGCTAGATCGAATCCCTGAGCTGACAAGGTACACATCTTTTGTGCTGCTCCTGAACAAGGCAGTTAACCCACTGTTCCTAGGCTGTTATTGTAAATAATATTTTTTTCTTAACCGACTTGCCTAGTTAAATAAAAAATCATTCAGGGCCTAAAGGTTGGCATGCTTTCTCTCTATATTTAGCTATCAATAGGCTACATTTGGTTACGATGATATATATTAAAAAGCTGTTTTAATATAATTTATTCTTTAGAATTGCATTGTATTAATTGCATTCATTTTTGTTTCTAAAGTATGTAATTTTGAGAAGATTTGAAACTAGGACGCTGGCCCTTTAAGACAAACGTTTCAAAAAAGATATCAACATGGCTATGTTAGGCAAGCAATGCTAGGTGTCTTTTTGTAGCTTTCTTTTTGCAGACTATCAACAGTAGCCAGCATATTGGTAGTATGTTCACTATTGAAGGTTTACTTTTGTATATCACTTTCCCTAAAATAAAAAAGCTCAGCGAGTAGATCGATGGGCGCTTCGTTTTGCTCTGGATAGTTTGCGTGTGCTGTGTGAAGGCATCAACTCGAGTGCTCGAGAAGTTGTGACTTGCAGGAGCGTGGTGGTGCTTGAATGAAAAGCCAGTCATATTGCTCAAATACAAATAGTTTGACATTTACTCATGTAGCCTTCAATGGTAGACTGTGACAGAGCAGGTACATGTTGAACTGGAATGCAAAAATATGTTGATAAATTACTAGCCTTATATTGGGCCAGTGACTGACGAGATCCACTGGCCCGAGACATGTGTTTACTTGCCCCGGGCCATGGTTAATGTTGGACCCTGCATGCGAAAGAAAATACGCGAATGTGCCAGAAAACAATAGGCTAAGATTTCGACTCATCGTTACCACAATTATATGGGGCATAGCAGGGTCTCCCCTACGCTGGTGCACATGCCCAGTTGTAACCAATGTCCACTGCTGTCGACTGCTGTCGCAGTCGATTACATAAAATAATCACAAATATTTTAGGTGGAAAAGTACACATTTCTCTACTCAACCAATAGTACTTTTGCCAAAAATGTGTCATTCGCCGTGCGCTTTCAATAACACACAATTCACGGATTTCTGAATCATGAATTCACTGCAACATCACTAGTCGCATGACCCGTTTTTGCTGTTGTTTCAGTACAGCACTACAGAGAGAGAGAGAAGGGGGGAGAGGGCAAACTCCATTGAACTAGTTTCAATGTATGGAATCACTTGGGAGTTTGGGGATTTTGGGTAAACTTCTTTAAGTGGAAAAAGTAGCTGGTTGAAAATGACTAATCGGCGGTATAGCTGAAAGCCAGCGCTAGTGGAAAACACTGTAATCTGTATTTGATGCCCAGCATTTTACAGTAAATGTAAATGCAAAATGGGTCCTTCGAGGAATGACCTTTACCTCAGGCTTGAAGTGCTTTCTCCACGTGTCCTCCACTTGGCTTAGTTTGAGGTCAAGGGAAGGTCAACACAACAAGGGGAAGAACACCAATGCATCAACAAACACTCCATTTTGGGGAGATTTCCCATTGATCCAAGGACCCTCTTTTGTTTAAAACCTGTGAAACTGACTGAGTGATACTGCGCTCTCGCCATTGGCCTGTAGGTTTAGACACTTCAAATTATATGGGAACATGGGCCAACTGATGGTGATTTAATTGGACAGGGGCATGTGTGAGCATGCTGGAAACACAACGGCGCTTTGTTTAAGGAGAAGAGAAGTGTCGCCTGGAGGACTTGGCGGAACAGAAAGCGAAACTAGCAACGGCTCTCTAGCTTTTTAATTGCTGCAAGAGGGGATAAACCCAAAGATTAATGTGGATACTGTACCCTTTTTCTACACGCCATATTGATTGAGCTTGTATTGTTGTGATTGATGCGGGACTGTACAGATATCCACATCACATCCACAGAAGTTGACCCGTTAAAACGTTAACTCTTCAGGTTCAGCCATATACACCTTGTTTTAATCTCGTACCAAACAACCGTTTTGAGATGATGGAGGAAGGAGAGCATGGGATTTTGGCTTTTTTTGTGGAGAATCCTTACCAGGGAGAAGGCAGCACAAAAGGCCTCGCGAGGTAAAAATATGAACCTCTTTGATCTTGATGACAGATGTGCAGTGCTGATGCTGTGCTAAAGCCGAGCGCTAGCTCTCTCCTTTTCTCCCACTCGCCATCCTTCCTCCTCACCATGGCACTCCTCTCACACTTGCTAGCCCACCCACGCTATCACAGCTCTCCAGACTTACGCAAGTTTGTTTATGATTAACTGCCTAGTGTCTTTTCATATCTTTTGGTGTCCTTCGAGAGGATGCCTAAGCAAATATGCAACATGTGTCAGTCAACGATTAGTGAAGTGATTTATAGAACGGCGAGGGAAAAGAGGATTCTCTCTCTCATGGGCGTGGACTAGGTCAATCCTGGACTGGATCAGCCAACCAGCAGGTGAGAAGGTCCATTGCTTTGATAAATCATTCTCTTTTTCCACACAGGTAGACTGCATCTCTTTTCTCTGGGTGAACAGCAGCTTACTTGCTGCCTCTACTCTGCAGCAGTGTCGAGAGGCAAGGCTTCTTACCGTGGCACTAGCTACGCAGTAATAATTCAGTGCTCGCTGTGGTGGGCAAATAAAGGGATGATGTGTTAGTTCCATGCTGCGATCCGAGGAGACAAACATGCGGCAAAAGTGCTCGTAGTTTAAACAAGTTCTCCCTGGTGTCATATGAACCGCCTAGTGTCTGTTTTTCTTTCTGTATTTGTGTGTGTGTGTGTGTGTGTGTGCACACGAGAACTGTGTGGGTAGTCTGCTGCTGACTATGTACATCAGCCTAGACAACTGCTACTCTGAGACACTGGAAGCGGGTGTACTACAGGCACAGCTGGCACCACAGAATCCTACAAACCCTAACATGCCCGCGGAGGAGGGCAAACAGACAGTTACCAACTGAAGGGTCACACTTCAACAACCAAAGCCATCTTGAGTCACTTATAGAGTTTTCCACACTATTGCAAACTGCATGTGATGAATATGTTAGCACTGACAGGCAGACTAGAATTACAGTATTTTGCTCAAGTGTTACTCCAAAAAGACTCCCAATCTCATCTCCCCCACACAAAATCTCCAATTAACCTTTGACCGAGGGAACATAGTAATCACTGAGAGGATTCTCTGCCATTCCATTCCCTCTACGATCAAATTGGCATGAGCACAGAAGCTGTGTTACTTGGGATATGGTTGGTAGCTCCGGCGTAGTGATTTATCTGGTGTAATCCCTGACTCCTCTGGTTTTAAGAGAATGGAGTCCAAGCCGATCCTCTCCTTTTGTCCCGGGCTGTGAATCACTCAGGCTGTTTGGGCCATAAGCCAGGCTTAAACTGAGATCCTGATGCCTGACGCGGGGCTCACTTCAGTGTACACTGCTTACAGATCTTATCTTTTTATTTAATTTTTTTTACATTGCCCCTACTTAAGGTCCTGGCTAAAACCCAGTGAAACTTTGACGGTTTATAAAAAAACATATACTTTGGGAGTATATTACATATGCACCGATTTGAAATCCAGCTGTATGCATTTAAAATGTCTGGATGTTGGAGGGTTAAAACGGGATGCGTTGAACTCTAGAGGTTACTTTACCAGCGAGCTGTGAATCCAACTAGCAACATCTGCTGTTCAGGAGGAAGCACTCTCCCTGTCAAAAACCAGCAGCAGGCATCTTTATGTGCCATACACAGCCAAGCTCACCACGCTGGGCCTCAGCGCACTCCATAGATCTGCTTACTCATAAGATCAATGGCAATTTACAGCTGTACTTGGACTATTATGTAGTTGTGAATACAGTGCTGCCAGTTGCCTGTTTGATTGCTGAGCTTGGTTTGAATAACCCACATGGTGAGTGTAAACAGGACCTCTGTAGTAGAGGTCGACCGAGTACGATTTTTCAACGCCGATACCAATGATTGGAGGACCAAATTTCTTTTAAAATGTATTTGTAATAATCACAATTACAACAATACTGAATGAACACTTATTTTAACTTAATATAATACATCAATAAAATCAATTTAGCCTCAAGTAAATAATGCAAAAACAAAGTGTTGGAGAAGAAAGTAAAAGTGCAATGTGTGCTATGTAAGAAAGCTAACGTTTCAGTTCCTTGCTCAGAACATGAGAACATATGAAAGCTGGTGGTTCCTTTAAACATGAGTCTTCAATATTCCCAGGTAAGAAGTTTTAGGTTGTAGTTATTATAGGAATTATAGGACTATTTCCCTCTATACCATTTGTTTTTCATTAACCTTTGACTATTGGATGTTCTTATAGGCACTTTAGTATTGCCAGTGAAACAGCATAGCTTCCGTCCCTCTAGTTAGCGCGCGTTAACTAGCTAGCCGTTTCACTTCGGTTACACCAGCCTCATCTCGGGAGTTGATAGGCTTGAAGTCATAAACAGCGCAATGCTTGACGCACAACGAAGAGCAGCTGGCAAAATGCACGAAAGTGCTGTTTGAATGACTTGTTTACGCGCCTACTTCTGCCTACCACCTCTCAGTCAGATACTTGTATGCTTGTATGCTCAGTCAGATTATATGCAACGCAGGACACGCTAGATAATATCTAGTAATATCATCAACCATGTGTAGTTAACTAGTGATTATGATTGATTGTTTTTATAAGATAAGTTTAATGCTAGCTAGCAACTTACCTTGGCTTACTGCATTCGCGTAACAGGCAGTCTCCTTGTGGAGTGCAACGAGAGAGAGGCAGGTCGTTATTGCGTTGGACTAGTTAACTGTAAGGTTGCAAGTTTGAATCCCCCGAGCTGAGAAGGTGAAAATCTGTCGTTCTGCCTCTGAACAAGGCAGTTAACCCACCGTTCCTAGGCCGTCATTGTAAATAAGAATGAGTTCTTAGCTGACCTAGTTAAATAAAGAAAAAAATTGGCAAATCGGCGCCCAAAAATACAGATTTCCGATTGTTATGGAAACGTGAAATCGGCCCCGATTAATCGGTCAACCTCTACTCTGTAGTAGGTTTGAAAATGCCTCTGGAAGTGGGTGTGTGAGAGAGATACATTCTTATAACAGAGGTCTCCATTCGGGTATGCAGAGCATCTGACCTGTTTGTGATGCCCACGCTGATCATGAGAAATGGGTGCCTGGACAGAGAGCATGAGACGGTGTCAGGTCGGCTGAGCCCTGCTCTTCCTGACGGCGACCTGCGGCAGCAACTGCACAGCCTCCTACTGCATTACATGGCCTACACCTCTAAAAGTATCATAGTACTTAGTACATAGCCTAACAGCAATATTTTATATAGCCCAAAAGCTAGGGATCTATGTTTTCTGTCCCATAGTTTATCATTAGGCCTGTTTCATATTATTGTATGCTTCCCTGTGCTGTGTTGTCGCCTTCAATGCAAGACTAAGTGCATCATTATACTTTTACATGGCATAATTGCTACAGACAAACTGAACATTACAATACAGCATTAAATGCATTCCAGTAATGCTATCATTTTCAACACAATTTGGCATATTACGTTATCCAGAGCAGCCTACAGCGTATATTGAAAACTACTCCACCCGATGACTGTTTGTTTCTGTTGCTTCACTCTCCCTGTGTTGTTCACTCTCCGTATCCACGGAGAGCTCAAATCTAATTAGCTATGGCTTCTGGCTTTACATTTTGTGTATAATACTATTCACTGCACTTCTCCCTAACGGTAAAATTCAACCATATTCATTTCCCATTTCGACCTTAAAAAAAAAACGATCTATTCATTGCACATTGCACCTATCATTCAAATAGATACACCTGACCAGCCGTAGGGTACACAAGGGGAGTGGTTTCTCTTACTTAGACAACCTTGTCCAAATGAACACCGTTGCCTGCTTTTTAAAGCTATTTCTACTTTTCTGTTGTTGTCTATTCCATAGACAAATGCCTGTATAGGAAAACGTGCTCCTCGCAGTACTGTTTACTCTTGGGATTTTACAAGACATGACACAATAGCTCTGGAATTGTAACTGTTATAGTAACTGTAACTGTTTTAATTGTAATAAATATAGTAATTGTAACTGTTATAGTAACTGTAACTGTTTTAATTGTAATAAATATAGTAATTGTAACTGTTATAGACGATTTCAAAGTGTTTTTTCATGTAACCTGGGGCACGATCATTTAAGATGTCAAACATATGATTAAGTTTAAGTTGGTCCACTCTGGACTTCAAAGGCAACAAGCCCATCTCCCAGAACTCCTGTACCCCTATGTGGGTCCTAGGGGGGACATTCAGCATATACCTGATAATGTTATTTTGCATGACCTGCATGATCTTTTTCAGCTTTTTTGATAGCCCACTATACCAAGTAGAGCAGGCATAATCAAAATGACACTGAATCAAGGTTGAGACAAGCAGTTTCTTAACTTCAATGTTAAAACAGCTCGTGTTACGATATGAACGTTTTCAATTTGTTCGCCATTTCAGAAACACATTTTTCAGCAGTCAGGTCTCCAGAAAGGGATTGATCAAGGGACACACCAAGATAAGTTACACTTGTTTTAGATTCAATCACCTTGCCTGCACAGTTCACCGTTATCTTGTCAGCCCTACGCAATCTATGTTTTGTTCCAAATGTAGCGACAATTTGTCGTCAGTCAACCAATCTCTTAACATATTGCAATTCCTTACAAAAGGTCTCCTCTATGTAAACTGTATCCTTCCCTGATACCAGTATGGACATGACAAATCAACAATATACATTTTTTTGCCCAGTGCAAACCCAAATGAAATCTGCTTTTGTTTCCTCTTCACCGAGAAGATTTTGTGGACTGCCAGGCCACTGCTGGGCTGCATTTGCATGTTTTGTTTGGGATGGAAGTGACTGAAATGTCTCAGCGGGATCAGAGCGAACAAGCAGTGAGATGTAGAAGATGATGGGTCGTAATCTGTCTGATATGTCTGGCCGGTGGCAGGTTTGTGTGAAAATGTGTCTACTGTGTGTGTCTTGTGTGCATGTGTGCACACGGGCCCAATGTATTCCTCTTGGGGGTCTTGGGGTTCTACGTGTGAGAACCCTGACTTCTTCAGAGAGCCACTCTCTGACAATAGTCAGATAAAGTCCCTTGGAGAAGGGGGGACTCTAGCGCAGATGTCAAATGAATCCGATGTGTCTTGGCAGATCTCCGCTGATCAGAAGCTGAATGCGTTTAGCAACACCAGTGGAAGGGGTACAAATGCAAGAAGGGTGCCATAGTTGTGATTCTCCCTCTTTTTCTTCCCCCATCACTGCTGAGGTACAATCAGCCAGAAAAGCCTGTGTGTGCTTTTATGTTGTGGGCAAACCAAAAAGATCCCACGTTTTGTTGGATTTCTTGTGTTCCCCATCTTAAGATATTTGGCTGAATAGAAGCCCCAGATGCACCCAACTCCCTCCCTAAATCGCGCCTGACTGTCAGAGCCTGAACGCTTGGCAGTGCCACCCAGGCTTGGTGTCTTATGTGGTTGACTTCACCCTGACATGTGGTGCAAAGGGGTTTCACTTTAAATAACAATCCCAGGATCATCAAAGTGATGAGTGTCATCAACCTTTAGGGGGTTTCTCGCTGACTGGAGATGGCGTGGCGGAATTAAGATGACTTCTGTTTTTCCATCTCAAACAATGTTTGTCATCTATTTGTCCATTGCTTAATTGCATTGCCCCATTTGGCTGAGGAGTCAAGGGAAAGGAGGCCTCACACAGAGGATGACTCCTGAGATGCAAGGTTGACGTCCTTTCAATGCCTCACACCATGTACTGTATCTCTCAACTTGGCTCTCCGGGTGGACCGAGTCATCCTGCTCCCACTTTTACACTGTGTGTAAAAGGCTTTTGAATGCTCCGAATGATGACTTCACACAATTGCGATGAAGTCCCAGGCTTGTTGCTTGACAAGGCGATTCATCATGATTCTTTGTTGCATAATTTAGTCACTCTAATCATTATAGTCACTCTAATCATCAGTAATTCTAATCATCATAGTCATTGTCATCATCATTGTCACTCTAATCATCGTTGTCACTCTAATCATTATAGTCACTCTAATCATCAGTAATTCTAATCATCATAGTCATTCTAATCATCATAGTCACTCTAATCATCATGGTAAAGTAGCTTAAAGTTTTGTTGTCCAATTAGTACACAATTTTGGAAAACATCTATTCATTCGTCTGCAGTAAATCAAACATTGAAAATATATGTTTGATAAAGTAGTAATTACTTTTGTTCTGAGGCCTGGTACTTTCCTGTCCCTTTCGCGTTGTTAGTCAACCACAGACAATGAAGACACACAGCACAGTTTTGCTAGTGTTTGATAACTTTGGGGCAGAGATGAAGTGGCTTAGCGGCTAGTTAGTGAGCTGAGACTCATGGTTTATGTGTGTGTGTGTGTGTACCTGCTTATTGTGTGTGTGTGTGTGTGTGTGTGTGACGACGGAGCTGTCACACACAGTAATACATCATCCTTTGATTGATGGCTCTGTAGCAGTTATTTGTCTCCCATCGTCACAGAGTGTGACACTTCTTCGTGCTTGACTCTCATGCTGCTGAATGGGCCAGATAAGTGGGCCACCGTATCCTTCAAGCTTCTGATTGGAGAGAAGTTTATTTCCACCCCCACAGTAACTTGAAAAGTGTTATTGTCTCTGTTTAATCTTCTGCTCTGAGTTGACGCCTACTCGTGTGGACATAGACCACGCGTTACACCCCCCCACCAACCTTTATCCTTTTGACCTTGACTTTTATAGAGGCATGTTCTAGTATCTCCCATATACCCGGAAACTAGCTTCACATTAGTTCATGCAACAAGATGTGAAAGGTGATGCTCTTTTTTGTTCTGATACTGTACTGTAGGGCTGGTGGCAGTGGTCAGCACTGTGACAGCCAAGGGGTTGTGCGTGTGACAGTGTGGGCAAGACTTTGTGCGTTAGCTGTCAGCCGCCTCTCACTTCTCCAGTCGCCTTCACATACACCCCCCCCCCCTGCCCAAGTGCAATCAGGATAGCGGTGTCCCCACCCCATCATAATGGAGTTTTTTTTGGGGGCGGGGGACACAACTTTGATGGAACCTTCTCTCTCGCTGATGTGGGACTTGAAAGACAACTTCTCCTCATGCTCAGTGAACCAGGACAATGCAGTGGGGCTGTAGCCAGGGAGAAGAGCCAGTAACTGGCACATCTTCCTGCCCTATTTTTTTTTCACACCACAACACATTTCTCATTTCAACCTTGGTATTCCTAAAATTGCGGGAAATGATGCACTGACATGTATTATCCAATCACAGGCCTGCATCTGTGGGTGTAATTTGCTCCCCCCCTTATGAAATCTTGAAATATTTATGAGCGAGCGACATGGAGGGTTTTTAATGTTTGCCATGGTGGGTGAGCTTACACACAAGCCTAACAAATGTGCGGTTTAAGAATGTCCCTTGTGAACCCAGTTGTGCTTTTATGTTAAATAGAGATACATTTTCCATTCAGTCCATTACGAGTGCCATTCCTGGATATGCATGTTGTTCATATCAGTTCTACTCACGCTGCGATTAATACAATCCAGCAAGTGTACCTTTGCCTGAGTATAAGAATGCTTTTTGAGCATATCCTTTTCAAGGTCAAATAGACATCCACATACCAGGAGAGAAGGATATCAAAATCTAGATGTCTGTGTATTCCAGAGGCCCTCCAAGGCACTTGTTCTAATTCCAAGTACATTTTTCCATGGTTGTACACAGGAGGGGGGTGTATTGTCCTATGTTATGTATGTATAGCTCTAAGGCAAACATTATTGAATTGGGAATGTTGGCTGCTGGCTTCGCGTCTCCGCAGGTTTGCTAATTGATAATGATTGATTTAATGATCTATTTGTTTAAACTCTGGGCTCTCCCCACTCGTTTGAATCTTAATTCAGATTGAGTCGTCCTCCATGTGTCGCACCAACATGGCCTCAAACCACGCCATTCTCCAGAGAGACTGTTGCCGGGCGGAGATGACAACACTTTAGCGCTGTGGTGCATTTTTATAATGATCCATGGAAGGATGGATGGGGTAGGATTGCCAAGTACCTCTGAGTATTTTAAAAGAACTTCTGACTCCTTTGAGTCGCTATGCGTTGATACTTCAAAAGTGTAAACTCCTAAACACTTAATATGTATCAATGTTTGTCCTCTGTTGTTGCGTGCCTTTCTTTTTTTCTGAAATCGATACTTTTTAGTCAAACATTAAATCAAATGCGACCACCGACTGTTTCCCCATTTGCTGTTGCTCTAAGATGGCAAGTCAATACGCATGTGTCAATTTGAATCTCAACAAGGAAACAGTCCGTGGTTGTGTTTGCTTAACATTTTATTAAATTTCAGCAAACAAAATAAACCACTAAACAACAGAGGACAAAGAGTTTCCATTTTAATTCACCGGACACTTACCGGAACCATATGCAGTGGTTGTGTAACCTGATTAGGGCATCCACCCACGGTTCTCAGAATGACAGAAATCACATTTAGTTTATGGTCATTCATCTTAACAGAACATGCAACGAATTCTGATGAGCAAATTTGAAGATGTTAGAGTACGTCGGCGGCGCGTCCATAAGGCTAGTGGAAGTGAAGCTTTCCCCAAAGTCAAATAAATTAAATTGCCAAAATAATATAGCATAATTAACTTTCTCCCGTCTATACAGAAATAAATAAAATCATTCAAAATAGGCTACTACACCAGAAAGCATGATTTGTCCACAGAGGATCATTAGCTCTTTAAAAAAAAGGTTTATTGTTTTAAATCAAATAGCCTACAGTTGGAAGGTCCGACAATTTGGGCAGAGCGAACGGCAAATACCAAATAGGTGATTGTTGAGTTGTGGCTGTCAGTGAAAAGCAGAGAGACCCAGCCAGGCATATCGCAATATTTAAAAATACAATCGCGGAAAAACAGTTTCGAAAACGAATGGCTATTGTTGTAAAGAGAAGACGATGAAAAGTAGCCTACTTTTGTTTGTTTTTGGACAATCATTTCCTCCTCCAGGTTAGATGGATGTCATTTTGTATTTGTCTCCCCTTTCTCTTCTATTATATGGATTTGACCACTTCATTTTTATTGATTTATTGAGCCTAAAATTATTTGCTAACAGAAATCCTGGTAGGTTTAAGAATTTAGATTTTTTTTTAAAAATATCAACGCATAACAACTCGAATGAGTCGTTGGTTCATTTAAAAAAATACATCTGCTCTCAACTCTGTGGAGAAGGTACTTGGCACCTTCGGTGCTTTTTGTTATTCTTTTGCTCCCTCACTCTTTGGCTATGTTATGCTCCATGGTCAGTGGGGGTTGCTATGCTTGGGTCTCATTTCTCTCTCTGTCTTAAAAGGAGACCTGGTTTCCTCTTGATACAATACTGTTTTGATCAGTCACACGTGATAAAAAAATCTGCTTAAAGCCATTGCTAATCATTCTAGGTCAGAGCTGTGAGGAGCTGCCCTTTAATCTCCATGCAAGATTGGTTTGCTAGTGAAGTGTATACATGCACACGCACACACAGGCTTACTCTATGTACAGTATGTGACGTACACACCATCAATTGAAATTGATTTTTTTGCAAATTGTGAAACGTGAACTTTGAACGAACAGAGTACCAAGTGTGTCTCAAACGTATGTTTTCCCCTCAGAAATATTCCACATTGACAAATTTTTCTCCTCAGTTATTTGAGTTCTTCTGATATTTGCAAAGCCTCTGTATTCATATTGCAACAGGGAGGCGGTCAATTCGGCTTTATTATTGCAAAAGGGTTGGGGTCAATTCAAAGCATATTCCCTGCTTTCAAAGTTCACTTTAGGATTTCCTTTGATTAAATAGTCTATACAGTGCCTTTGTTTGTATGAGAGAGTGAATGTGTTATAAGAATCACTCGACAGGTTTTGAGAGTTAATGAATTGGGGGAACGGAAATACAGACACATAAACCCAGTTCATCGCTTGATCACTGCCAGTTGAATACATTCACTGAAATGGAATCTCCAACATTCACGTGAAGAGCCCCTCTACTCAAATCTCATTTGAATTCACCTTCCGAATGGCTTGGCGTGTAGCTGGACTATTACCTCATTTCTGCCTGGTTATTGTACTGTACAGTGTTCCCTCTGTATTCTGACGTCAATGCTGCATATCAACTAGTGAAGAATACACACTGCCCGGTGATGGGCTTTGATAGAGAGCACCGGACAGGGGATTCTTTCTCCTCCGACTGAATGAATGGGATGTGGATGAATGGAGTTTGTCCTCTCTGCTGCCTTCCTTCTTTCATGAGCGAGGGAGGAGGTAGACGGCCTGGGGAAGATTAAGAGGGAGGCCCGTCAAATGGAGAGGAGAGAGAGCGAGGGGGGAATGCTGACGCCTCAGGAATGGTCAGCCACCGCATTACACTCGCTTTGAGGGAAGAATTTCCCTGTGTCTACACGTGCACGCATACACATGTGCAGATGCATCTATCTTAAGGTGTTCCAGTACTATTCTTCTTCTCTTTTATCTCCTCTCCTCTCTTGGCCACTCATGCTTGCCCTTTTTCTGCCTCCTGCCTTTTCTATGCCCCCAAAAACCCGCAGCCCTGGTCCTAGCTCTCCAGGACCAGTGTTATATTGAAAAACATTATTCTAGGCGACTTTGCAAAGACCTCACATACTTATTTAGTAAATCGTCCAGTAAATAGTATTTACTATATGATGAGTTAACAGTGAGAGAGAGAGAGAGAGGTCTTTAAAGAGGTCTGTGTCTAGTCACAAAGCACAGCTACCATGACTGCCCCCTCCACAGCCACCTGAAAGTCTTTTAGAGCGGTCACGTTTTACCACAGACAGACAAGCGACCACAAGGGCATTTTGAGGATTGTTAAAATGCTGCGAAACAGGGGTAGTAGATCAATATTTAATTCCACGTTTTTATAGCGATCAATGCGGCCGTATTGACGTCAAAAAAAAAGAGAAAATAGCTTTCCTGGCCAGAGGAGCAGACGAGGCTTTTTAAACAGTTCTCCACTATTTGATGGACAACTTGATTGATGGGTTTGGCTGAGTTAAACGAGTGGAACTGGTTTTGGAGGGCTTGAGCAGAAGCAAAATGAAGTGAAGTCTATTTTAAAGCAAGTTCTGCCTCGGCCGAGTGCACGGAGCAATAACAAAGGGTGTCCTAGAAAGACACAGAGTCACGCTAACTAAAATGGACACAATAGCACTCGCATGCGATATGCTCACAGCCTCATAATGACCACACACAGACACCCAATGTCTACTTTCTTTGGATCCACTCCGAAACAGTTCCGCAAGCCTGCGCGCTTTAGAGTTGTATGGGACCCTATACAGATCTATGGACCATTGAGTCCCAACTCAAAATACACACATACACACAGAGGGACACTGAGAATAGAAGGTCTGTGAGTGTGATTGGATGTCATGATGCTTGGTTCCCACTGCTCCCTGCTCTGCTGTTAATTTCTCTCCCACCACACGCATGCAGGCACACACACGTGAAAACAAACACACACAGGAAGGAACAGCCCGGGGTGGGTGTTTTTATGTGTATGGGGAGTTTGGGACGTTACATCTGCGAGGGTCATATTTCTCTGTCTCTTGGATCTCTCATCCTTGCTCTCCATTTTTCTCTCTCTCTCCTGCTCTCTTTTCCCCATCTCTCTCTCATTTGCTTGTGTTGCCAAGGACTCTCTCTCCCCCCTGGCCACATCCACTAGAGCTGTGCTGCAGCAGCATCCGTCCCCGGTAGGAAATAGGTTCTGATTGGTGGGACAAGTTGAATAAATTACACAAGCACTGTTATACACCGCAGTGGCCACCTGTGTTCCGACTGATCTCTCTCTCCCTCGCCTCTTTTCCCATTTCCCCACGTCTCCATCACATATCTTTCTCTCACCTCTTTTTTTCTGAGCCACCCTATCATTGACTTGTTCTACTCTACCGTTACCTTGTCTTCTCTTTTTTTTCTCCACTGTTATTTTGTTGCAGGGTCGGCAGGTAGCCCGGCGGTTAGGAGCCGACTAGGTAAAATCTGTCGTTCTGCCCTTGCAACGGAATAAACCCTAATTGTTCCAGGGAGTGGGATATGCAAAAAAAAATGTATTTCCATTTCACACCAGTACAAGTTACCCACTTCATACAGTGAAAATGGGCTAGATAAGCACCCCCTAATTATAAAACTGATTGACTTTAAAACAAATTATGAACAGCAAGGCAAGCTTATAATAAAAAAAATATATAATTCAAAGTAAATGCTTTAGCTAGATCCTTTACATCCAGCAGCATATCACCCTGCATACCACTGCTGGCTTTCTTCTGAAGCTAAACAGGGTTGGTCCTGGTCAGTCCCTGGATGGGAGACCAGATGCTGCTGGAAGTGGTGTTGGAGGGCCAGTAGGAGGCACTCTTTCCTCTGGTCTAAACAAATATCCCAATACCCCAGGGCAGTGATTGGGGACACTGCCCTGTGTAGGGTGCTGTCTTTCGGATTGGATGTTAAATGGGTGTCCTGACTCTCTGAGGTCTTTAAAGATCCCATGGCACTTATTGTAAGAGTAGGGGTGTTAACCCTGGTGTCCTGGCTAAATTCCCAATCTGGCCCTCAAACCATCATTGTCACCTAATAATCCCCAGTTTACAATTGTCTCATTTATCCCTCTCCCCTAACTATTCCCCATGTCGTTGATGAGAATGTGTTCTCAGTGAACTTACCTGGTAAAATAACAGATAAATAAATCCATTGGGTTTCATGAGATGATAGACCGATTTGCTCAGGAGTCCCTAAACCATCATGGTCACCTAATAATCCCCAGTTTACAATTGGCCCATTCATCCCCTCCTCTCCCCTAACTATTCCCCATGTCGTTGCTGCAAATGAGAATGTGTTCTCAGTCAACTTACCTGGTAAAATAATGGATAAATAAATCCATTGGGTTTCATGAGATGACAGACTGATTTGCTCAGGAGTCCCTAAAACATTAAACAACACGAATTACAGTTCATAATGTCAAAATCTCATAATTGCAAGCTAAATGTTTAGTTAGCTAGTCAAAAAGCTTGTTAAAGAGCTATCTTCGTAAATGAACTTTTACAATAAATATGCATAAAGGTTTCTCTACATGAACTAACATATTCCTCTTAACTTTTGCACGATTCATTATGAAGTTATAATTACCTACGTTTACCTCCCTCCTATTATTTTTGTCAGCCATCTTCCCTGAAGCAACTGTCCAACTTTTGAGAACCACTCGATAGAAAGTCTTCATCTCGATTCGCTTCGTTTGGAGGGCCAACTAGAGGGCTGAAAAGGCACTACCTTTCGCTCAATTGGAATACCACTCCGACAAAGCTTTGACGGGGCTCATGGGGTTGGAGGGGGGTTATTGGGATTGAGTCTGAGTTGCACCTGGCCGGACTTGTTAGGCCTTCTGATTCTGCCAAAAAGATGACATGAAACACAACTCTCCAGGAAGAGGCCTTTATTGTTGATTTATGGCATTCTCACGCCAAGGATTTCCCTCTGTGCGTGCATGCGTGAGTGAGAGAGAGAGCGAGATTAAATGACATGATGGTGGGAGAATGAAAATGACAGTTCTCTGAAGTGTGGATTTTCAAAATTGAGTTTTGAGACAGAACCTCTGAATGTCATCAGCTCACGCAGCCTGTTGCATCTTGGCTATTGTCATCATTATCACAAATCAGTGAATGATAATGATTAAAGGATTACACAACAGTATCATTTTATCCTTTCATCGTTATCATCACTGAGTTTTTTGTACTAAATATCCTCAGTATCGGCGGCTTTGATTTGACTGTAATGCTAATCTTCATTTATATACAGTGGGGAGAACAAGTATTTGATACACTGCTGATTTTGCAGGTTTTCGTACTTACAAAGCATGTAGAGGTATGTCATTTTTTATCATAGGTACACTTCAACTGTGAGAGACAGAATCTAAAACAAAAATCCAGAAAATCACATTGTATGATTTTTAAGTAATTCATTTGCATTTTATTGCATGACATAAGTATTTGATCACCTACCAACCAGTAAGAATTTATACAGATAACGAGTTCAAACAGGTGCAGTTAATATAGGTAATGAGTGGAGAACAAGAGGGCTTCTTAAAGAAAAACTAACAGTTCTGTGAGAGCCGGAATTCTTACTGGTTGGTAGGTGATCAAATACTTATGTCATGCAATAAAATGCAAATGAATTACTTAAAAATCATACAATGTGATTTTCTGGATTTTTGTTTTAGATTCCGTCTCTCACAGTTGAAGTGTACCTATGATAAAAAATACAGACCTCTACATACTTTGTAAGTAGGAAAACCTGCAAAATCGGCAGTGTATCAAATACTTGTTCTCCCCACTGTATATGAGCAGCTAACCGATCGCTGCAGCGGTACATAGCCCATCTGTAAATAGCCCATCCAATCTACCTACCTCATCCCCATATTGATTTTTATTTACTTTTCTGCTCTTTTGCACACCAGTATTTCTACTCATCTATCACTCCAGTGTTAATTTGCTGAATTGTAATTACTTCGCTACTATGGCCTATTTATTGCCTTACCTCCTCATGCGATTTGCACACACTGTATATAGACTTTATTTTTTTCTATTGTGTTATTGACTGTACGCTTGTTTATTCCATGTGCAACTCTGTGTTTTAGTTTGTGTCACACTGCTTTGCTTTATCTTGACCAGGTCGCAGTTGTAAATGAGAACTTGTTCTCAACGAGCCTACCTGGTTAAATAAAGGTGAAATAAAAAATAAAATCTACAGTGCCCTCAAAACATTCACACCTCTTTCCTTTTTCCACATTTTGTTGTTACATTTTTTTGTCAACGATCGACACAAAATGCTCTAATGTCACAAAGTGGAAGAAAAATTCAAACATTTGTAAATAAAACACTAATATATTCTGATTAGATATGTATTTAACCCCCTGAGTCAATATAGCTAGAATCACCTTTGACAGCGATTACAGCTGGGAGTCTTTCTGGGTAAGACTCTAAGAGCATTGCACACCTGGTTTGTACAATATTTGCACATTATTCTATTTAAAATTCTTCAAGCTCTGTCCAGTTGGTTTTTGGTCATTGCTAGACAGACATTTTCATGTCTGGCATAGATTTTTTTATCATAAACTCCCTAGTTCTTGCCGATGACAAACATACCCATAACATGATGCAGCCACCACCATGCTTGAAAATAGGAAGAGTGATACTCAGTGTTGTGTTGGACTTGCCCCAAACATAACGCTTTCTATTCAGGACATTTTGGCAGTTTTACTTTAGTGCCTTACTACTAACAGGATGCTTTGGACTATTTTTATTCTGTACAGGCTTCCTTCATTCTCTTCACTCTGTCAATTCGTTTAGTACTGTGAAGTAACTACCATGTTGTTTATCCACCCTCAGTTTTTTCCTATCACAGCCATTCAATTCTGGAACTGTTTTAAAGTCACCTCATGGTGATATCCATTCTCCTTACTCACCGGCAACTGAGTTAGGCAGGACTATTCGAAGCGGGACACAGGCAATTTTTTGCTGAATGTTAAATAGAACAGCCAATAGAACTCGCAGGTAGTTTGAAAGAAGAGCGAACACGCAGTGACAGTTGGCTATAGCAGTTACAGTATTTATTCAGACCCATAACTATTCAGTCTTCGTGAAGAGAAGTGAAAGCCTTCTGCATCTAATTCCAGTCCTATGTTATTCAAGGATGTCATTCGAATGAATTATGAAAGGAATGAAGCAACAATAGAGAGAGAAAGAGGAGGAAGGCTAATAACATTAGGGGTAATATTATGAAAGGTATATATACGTCAACCTACTATTTATACAAATAGGCCTTATTATATTTCACAATTAAAATCAAATTCGCCAGTCTATATTTGTAACTATGTAGGCTGCATGTGCTGCACCAGAATCACATGTTCTCTTCTGCTTTATCATGGTTTGAGTGACGTAGGTAATTCCAGTCCATACACTACAGTATAATACAATCCAGTATAATACAATACAGTACAGTAATACAGTTCACACTAAAACAGATTCGCCTACTGGAGCTGGTTTAATTTATTTACCCAAGAGAGCATATAGCTAGCTACATCTATGGGGCTTTTGTTTTTCTGTTGTGCGTAATGTGCTGTAGCCTAAACCGTATATGTGTTGGATAACGGCACAATCATTTGGGCTTTATTGGGCTTGGGCTCATTAAATGTCGTTAATGTAAATGCATTTGATGTGGCTCGTCAGGCTCCGGTAGCATCAGCTTTGTTTTTTTTTTTTGCTGATCAAAGCTCTAATCAAATCCAGACGTATTAATGTGCTTTATAATGCTTCTGAATGGCTCTTCCGCTTTTGCCGGCAAATACCAGGTTACCCAGGAGAAAAGTGATTTCTTCTCGGGATGGAACATTTGCAAAATACCGGGAAAAGATTGAGCCCTAATCTTCACCCCACTAGTAACTTCAGATAGTCATACATCATAATATAGTAGCCTATATTCTGTTCCACCCACAGAAAATACTTGGTAGAATCTCCTCTTTGCATTGCCACCAGTCATTTGCTAGCTTAAAAATGGTGGTCTGTTTTAGTCTCCGAGGTTATCGTGCGGAGGCTCTCTTTTTCAATATGAGTTAAGGTTTTATTAAATTCTGGTGATGCAAAATGAATGTTACAGATTGGCAATATGCATTCCTCTCGTGTTCCGGCCTATGTTGGGCTTGGTGTTGCAGTGAAACCCCTCCCCCCACCCACTCTTAAAGGGGCGACTGGGAGGTGACAGACAAGGTTATTTATGATGGAGATAGAAATAGGAGGGAGAGGAGAGAAGGTGAAATTAGAGGGAAATTACTAGTCAGTACACACACACACACACACACACACACACACACACACACACACACACACAGCTAATTACCTCTCCATCTGCTTGTCCCTCCTGGATGTTTTTAATAATTCCCACCAATCAAAAATAAGCAAATGAGATGTCCTTTGTTTGCAACCCTCCTGTGTCCTGACAAGGCATAGTGTTCTGGTTTAATATGCTCCATACTTTTTTGAGATAACAAATCCCACTTAGTTTGAATAAAATATACAAATACAACTTTGTCTCCTATGGTAAATGCCCAAGTGTCCTCTTAGTGTCAGTGATGTGCTCAGATAATGGCAATGTAGTCCTGTGATTGGAGTTTCTGTTCTCTCCTTCTGATCCGTCATTGGCTCTTGGTGATCTAGCAGGTGTGAGGCCTCCACCATCACCGCTTAGGACCACGAGGCTGCGACTCGGTTCTGTTCCAAAATGGAGACCACACGAGAGGATTTAGCACCAGCGACGCTCTATTAAACACCAAGCATCACATGAAGCTTCAACCACTGAAGCATGAAATGATTATCGTAGATCATCAATCACCATCGTCTAGCCAATCAGTTTGAGCCCCAGAATTAAGCCAGTTGTATTCACATTTCTTCAAAGTGATCTCGACGTTGCTCTCTTGGCTCAGGGAATTCAGGTCTCTTGCTAGTTAGCAAGTTATTGATTTGAAGCAGCCTTCTCTTAGGAGTATGTCTCATCCACCCATATTGTACTGAGAGATTGAGGCTGAAGCGCAGGCTGAAAAAATGTCCTTGACAGTGCAAATCCTACCATGGCAGAGAGAAACGTGATTAAAGAAAGCATCCCACAAGAATTGCATCCCACATTAATAGGTTCCCACTAGAATGCAAAATGTATACAGGTTGAAATTCCAATATAACCAGCCTAATTGAAAAATATTCATTGTGTTTAGAAATGACATTCCTGCATTTTCCTGCATCCTACACATTCCTGCATTCAAATGGGTATTAATCTCCTGAATACCTTAGGGAATTGAACCTTGTCTTGTCGATAACTTTACTTTTTTATTTCCATTTTTTCTTATTGGGACATAACCAGTGTTGTGTTCTAGTGATGACTATGCTCTTGCTCTTCTTTGCCATTTTCCTCCTTGGTCGTCCCACCTGTTTCCCAGCCCTCTTTGAATGAGCGGGAGGACCCGGCCTGTGTATGCCCTGGCTAGTCATTAATAATGAACTGTGTTGGGTCTGTTTGAGAGATAATGATGGTAGTGATTGGAGATGGGTGTCCTTAGAACCCTGCGGGTTGGGATTATCACACACTGTCAGTCATTTCCACTGCTAAGCCAATAGGAGCTCTCTGATTGGGGGGGGCAGAGCACTTTCATTGGGTGAGATTGACAGTGGGCAGCCTTTATATGCTCCATTCAGGATATTTGCAGTTGTAAACATTGGCGCTAGCTTTTCAGTCTAGCGGTATGTACAGTTGACTTTGAGTGCATAGTGCTTCCCAACTGCGTTTGAAATTGGTCAGTTACATTATTGTGGTTGGTTGCTGTCCAGTTCTCTTTGCAGCAATTGAAGCAACAAATTGCTAGTGTTGTCTCTCCAGCACTTTTGTTGCTCTTCAGCGCTGTAAACAGCCTTTACATTTTTTTTATATTTTTTTTTAATAAATATTGCCCATATGAACAGTGCTGGCTTCTTGGCTTTAGCATGTGCAAGAGGTTACTGTAGTCTGTGGCACTGCTGACACTGTGGCTCTACTCTCATTAGACCTGTGATGTCTTAACTGTGTCTGTTTGACAAGGCTACAGAGAGTCTGCTTATTACAGTACCTCCTGGCCCATGGCCCAAGGAGATGAGCCACATGGAGATCAACAACCTTTTGGTTTTGGCTAATGCACATGGGATTCTTTTGAGGCCGGGTGGATGAGCAAATTGAGTGGTCATTTCCGGTGTACTTTGCGCTAACCGTATCACCGCAAGAAAGCGAGAGAGAATTTTAAGAGGCTTTGTCTGAGCAACAGGAATCCGGCCTAAAGTTTTGGCAGACTTAGGGAAGGGGGTTAATTACATGTACGTGTCGAAACTATTCTGATCAGTCTCCCGCTCCACTAACAACTACACTTGGCGCTTGAACACCCCCTTGTCACGGCATACTTCTCAAACGAAGCAGTTGGGACATGTGCAAATGTCATACTTTACAATCAAAGCAGCTTGTCTGATTACGCTCTAAACTGGCTGCTTCCAGTCTTTGGCTATCACCGTTTGGCTTCCCACGATGGACTTGGAGGCTTTAGTTATCTTCATTTCCATTAAAGGACCCAACGTGTTCAACGTGGACCCAACGTGTTCATTTTTCAACCATTTTCACATCTTAAAAATAAGGCAGAAGTAAAGGATTTGATTTCTGGTCAAACAGATGGAAGTGTATCTTCGAAAACATCTACCAGAAAACCTCTTCCAGTATTAGAAATACATCGAAACATAATCATGTTGAACTTCATTATCGACAACTAATATCCACACATATTTAGCTTTGGATAAATGTATTTTCCTTTTGTAAGTTTAAGAAACATTGCCTTGTGATTCTGTTACCAAAAACCTACATATCTAAGTTTTTTTCTAATTTCTGATAATGAAAGTTCACAGAACTAACAGTAAAGGTAGACCTACAAATTAGTTAGTGTTTTTGCTGCTTTACATTTTTGTTTATGAATTATTAAGCGATTAACTTGTAATTCTGTGACCAAATCGGTGATTGAATTGAATTGGCTACAATGAGAAATCATAGTAGTCACGAACCACAGTTGGGTCACATGCTACAGTCTCTCTACTTTTAGTCCCTTCCACTGGCATACTGTTATGTTCAGCTCATTACAGTTTTCTTTCTGTCATCTGGTGGTCAAAGAAAGTGTGAAAACAGTCCGGACAACCCCTCCTTCTGTCTCTCTGCCTCTCTTCTCTCTCTCTCTCTCTCCAGTTAATGTCACCTCTCCCGGCTCTTACTGACGACACCTACCAATGAGTCCCCTCTCTTTCCATTTACTGTAACCAGCATCTGCAGACGTTGACTTTTGGTCTGGTTCAGCCTTGATTTGGCCCAAACATGGACGTACATAATTGGCGGACCAAATTTGAACCAATCATTGACGTGTATCTTTCACAAGTTTGGACAGCACAATACAGTACATTGAATCACAGTAGAGTACTGTAAAAAAAAAATTTTTTAACGTTTTTTAAATGAGAGTATAGATCAGTACAGTAAAGTATAGATCAGTAGAGTACAGTAAAGAAATGTAGATTATAGATCAGTACAGTAGAGCACACTCGAATACAGTATAATGTACTGAACTATACTTTACTGTACTGAACTCTACTCTACAGTGCTGTGATGTCTAATCTTGTAAAACATAGACGATTACACGTTGGTCTATGATTGGTTCAGATTTGGTCAGGTCCAGACCAACCAAATGATTTCTTGTTTGGGGGCGGAGCCAGTGTGTATAATAATACCCATATATGCAACGTGTGATATTGCATACTTCTACCTTTGTGTACCTATTCAGGATACATCACCATGAAGAGAATGACATTTTTATCCATAATTATGCATTTCTGTGTAGTACAGCTCGGGGACCCATGATCTTATTCCGTTACCGTAATTCTGTGTAAATTCACTTAATTTAACAATAACAAAAACCAAAATCCCCCAACTACCTCGTACTCCAGTACACTGACTCGGTACCGGTACTCCTTGTATAAAACCTGTATATAGCCTCATTATTGTTATTTTATTGTGTTACTATTTTCTTTTTATCTATTTGTTAATTTTCTTACTTTTTAACTGCATTATTGGGAAAGGGCTTGTAAGTAAGCATTTCACGGTAAAGTCTACACTTGTATTCAGCGCATGTGACAAATACAATTTGATTTGAAAACATGTTTATTTTAATCAAGGTGTCCTGTCTTAGCTGCAGTGTTGAGGAAGCTACTCTGAAAATAAAGTTTGCCAATGTCCCGACTTTTGCCGAAGTCCATGCCATGCCGAAGTCCATGCCATGTTTGTTCGGGCGGTGCCCGGCGGTCGACGTCACCGGTCTTCTAGCCATCATTGATCCATTTTTCATTTTTCTTTGGTTTTGTCTTGTCTTCCTACACACCTGGTTCCAATCCCATTCATTACCTATTGTGTATTTAATCCTCTTTCCCCTCATGTCCTTGTCAGAGGTCGTTTGTTGTTCATTTATCATGTTTGTATTGGTGCGCGACGGGTCCTCGTACCCACTTTGTTTTGTTCATTGTCATGGTTTTGAGGCTGTGTTTTTAAGTTATTAAACTACTCAATTTTACCAAGTTCGATTCTCCTGCGCCTGACTTCCCTGGCACCTATACACACGTCTATGACAACCAAGCTACCAATTACTTCACACCGGAAGAAGTTAAGCTACGCTAAAGCTTATTAAAGCTACCCATATAGTTTACATAACTACAGATATAGTGCATTTGGAAAGTATTCAGACCCCTTGAGTTTGTCCACATTTTGTTACGTTACAGCCTTATTCTAAAATTGATTGGATAGTTATTTTCCCTCATTAATCTACACACAATACCCCATAGTGACAAAGCAAAAACAAGTTTGTAGAAACTTCTGCAAATGTATATTTTTAAAAAAAACTGAAATATCACATTTATATAAGTATTCAGACCCTTTACTCAGTACTTTGTTGAAGAACCTTTGACAGCGTTGACAACTTTGAAGGTAGGCCTTGAAATACATCCACAGGTACATCTCCAATTGACTCAAATTATGTCAATTAGCTTATAAGAAGTTTCTAAAGCTATGCAATCATTTTCTGGAATTTCCCAAGCTTTTTACAGGCACAGTCAACTTAGTGTATGTAAACGTCTGACCCAGTGGAATTGTTATGCAGTGAATTACAAGTGAAATAATCTGTCTGTAAACAATTGTTGGGAAAAGTACTTGTGTCATGCACAAAGTAGATGTCCTTACCGACTTGCCAAAACTATAGTTGTTAACAAAACATTTGTGGAGTGGTTGAAAAACTAATTTTAATGACTCCAGCCTAAGTGTATGTAAACTTCCGACTTCAAATGTAGACAGGTGTGTGCCTTTCCAAATCACATCTAATCAATTGAATTTACCACAGATGGACTCCAATTAAGTTGTAGAAACATCTCAAGGATGATCAGTGGACACAGGATGCACCTGAGCTCAATTTCGAGTCTCATAGCAAAGGGTCTGAATACTTATGTAAATAAGGTATTTCTGTGTTTTTATATTTAATACAGTTGCAAAAGATTCTAAGTTCCTGTTTTTGCTTTGTCATTATGGGTTATTGTGTGTCACATTTATATAAGTATTCAGACCCTTTACTCAGTACTTTGTTGAAGCACCTTTGACAGCGTTGACAACTTTGAAGGTAGGCCTTGAAATACATCCACAGGTACATCTCCAATTGACTCAAATTATGAGGCTTATAAGTTTCTAAAGCTATGCAATCATTTTCTGGCCCAAGCTTTTTACAGGCACAGTCAACTTAGTGTATGTAAACAAAATTGTTATGGTGAAAAGGAAATAATCTGTCTGTAAACAATTGTTGGGAAAAGTACTGGTGTCATGCACAGACCCTTTACTCAGTACTTTGTTGAAGCACCTTTGACAGTGTTGACAACTTTGAAGGTAGGCCTTGAAATACATCCACAGGTACATCTCCAATTGACTCAAATGAGGGTAAATGAGGCTGTAATGTAACAAAATGTGGGAAAAGGGAAGGGGTCTGAATACTTTCCCGAATGCACTGTACTTTGAAAAAGTAGTTCACTACATCTAAAGAACTTTGAAAAATGATCATATGTAAATCTGAAATGTCAGACTACAAATTGCAAGAAGATTTAACAGACTTTGTAATTTGGTCTATTAAATACCTAAACAATGTGAGAATTAGGTGAGAATGGGAGAATTAGGCAGGTCTGATGCCGAAAAATAAAGGACACGATTGTCTTTCAGTCAGTTGAGATGTTGGCAGCAGTCTCTCCCTCTGGCTGCATCAATGAGGAATTTTGCTCCCGTGTCACAAGATAGCTAGCCTAGTTACCGGTCTGGATCTAATATTTAACATCGCTACATTTGTTGCCTTGTTAAGAAAATACCAACTTTTCAATCAGAAACGAATTGTCACCCAGGCTACAGAACAGTTTAATCGTCTCTAGTCTGTGGGAGATTCTTCACTATCACTAAGTGTTTTTGCCATCGTTGACCTTGGGTGTCAGAATGCACCTCACTCTATAGCGTTTCCCCATTCATTCATCTCCCTCCCTGTAATATCTTCATTGGATGTCTTTATCCAATCGACAAGCTCCCTCTTGACTAGACAGGAACACCCCGTCATAGGTATCACCCACAGACGACCCTTGTCGACAAGCCCCCCTCCTTCCCCTCTCGAACCCGCTCTTTTGTCACCCGCCTTTGACAAAAACAGACTGGAAACTCGAGCCGTTGTAATGGATGCTTCCACCTGGCTGCCAAGCCCTTGTTTCTCTTTTGTCTGGCCCTTTTTTTTGTGCACTGGGCTCTTCAGCGGCCATCAACGTTTTCCCGAGAAGGTGCAGAGACGTGAAAAATGAAGTGATTACAAAGCTGCTCTCTGCCGCATTGAGTCAGAAAATAAGAGGATTGTGTCAGTTATTTCTCAATTTCCTCTCGCCTTTGTCCCAGTGGATGGATTATGACTTGCCCAGGCTTTTCTCTAATGGCTATTATGCATCAAGTCGAACTGGGCCATTCATCAAAAATGATTGGTTTCATGAATTTGTATTCCGATAAATGTGGCCAATTACAGTAGCTTGGATACATGTTGAGAAGATGAATTCTGTAATTGAGAGTTGGAGGGTGTGTGTGTGTGTGTGTGTGTGTGTGTGTGTGTATGGTTGTATAGGCCTACCCAGTGTTTCCCCACCGCTGCTAAATTGCTGCAACCACCCCACAAAAAATGTATACAAAAATAATAGATATTTCTTCCCGGGACGCACTTTTAAATGGATAGTTGTTGGCTCAATGAATGGAAGTCTATGGAAACAGCTAGCCTGTCATGTCAATGCTAATAGCAATGCACCCCCCACTACCGCTGCAGCCACTGCTGCTCCCTAGGGGTACACTGGGCCCTACCTATAAATGTTTGTGACAATGCCGACATGAATATGCAGATGAGCATTATCATACTCCATAGGGAGTAGAATTTACAAGTGTATTGCGTGTGCAGTGTGTTTTGTGTGAGTGCTTGAGAGTGGATATTTCTGTCACAATCAGCAGTGGGATACGATGCCTAATTTAACCTCACAGTCCCTCTCTTGCATATGTTCTAGCGTGTGTGTGTGCGTGTGTGTGTGGATATGATAACGTGTGAGGTGGATGCGTCTGGGGAGTTGCTTAATTTAACTGTAGCGTCACTAGTTCCCTGGTCTCGGTGAATGACAGGATATGCTGCTCTATCTCTAGAATGTGTTTTTAAGCCAGGGTGATGTCATCCTATGTATTTGCCATCCTCTGTAGCGTTTCCCTCCACTTTTCCCTCTGTTATTATGAATGGAGGTACGAAGCAAAGACATCCGGGGCAGGGCTGCACAGGGCCATAAATCAAAACAATGTCCTAAAACCTCATAACGGATTACCATAACCATGCAGTGAGTTATAATGTCTTGAATGACATTACCACTAATGACATGATACCTGTCATGCCATGCCGTGTCGGGTTGTTGCAATTTACCATGATGCCAATGCCACAACCTTATTAACCCTAAAAAAATGGCTCATGACAAACCACAGGATATCGACCAAACTTTCAAGCTCGCCATGATCTTATGAGCACAGTGACCTGATGAAGATCCCTGTGGCATCAAATCAAGTTGCCATTGTCTGGAGTATCTTCTGCTGTGCCGGCATCACTCCCCTCATACCGAGGACGCGGGTTTGTCCACCACAAGCAGACGGGGCGGTGCGGTAAGGCAGGAAGAGCACCTTGGTGAGGGCCTGGAATGCCGAGGCCCTCCTCCATTTCCTCCACACACACTTGGGCCGTGATAAGACGCGGTGGATGGAAAGTGGCTGCTTCAGACACGTCGTGCAGCTGTCATATGGACTGCACCACTCATCCCACCCTAGCCTCAATTTGGTCGGCTGAGCAGCTCACTTAAGTGCGGCACAGTGCTTTTTTTCTCTTCTCTCTCTTCTTCCAGCTAAATGGGAATCATTTTGCTCGTAGATTCATTTTTTGATTGAGCGCAGTCCCCGTCATTGCTACATAACCGAGTGCTAGCAAGCAGCAGTATTTGCGTTCATTTAGCATTTTATGAACACTGTACTGAAGTAATGTTCCTGTCGTTCTCTTTGTGTCACCGTTACATCCACTTCCATGACATATTGCGTACGTTGAGCCGAATCGTCTACATGAATACTGTGCCTAGTCTACACACCTCTTTCACAGTTGTCACATTTTACATTGTATTTTTTTTTGCCATCCAGATCTACACAACTTGCTCCACATTTTCAAAGTGAAGGAAAAAGTAACCCCCACCCCTTACCAACTCTTAACAACTCTTAGGGCAACATGTATCCATTGTTTTTGTCAAAATTGCTCGAGCTTAGTAAATTTGGTTGGGAATCATTGATGAGCAGCAATATTCAAACCTTGTCTCAGATTTGTAAGCAGATTTAAAGTCAGGACTGAGACTGGACCCCTCTGGAACACTCAACACCTCTTGGAAAGCCATTCTGGCGTGTCTTTTGGTATTACAGTTTGTGTAATTGTCTCACTGAAGAATAAAACTATATCTCAGGGCTAGGTATCCAGAAGATTGATACAGATGTTCCTCTAACTTTTTACCTGGGCTTTGCTCCTTTCATATTTAATTTTGATCCTGACAACCTCCCCAGTCCCTGCAGGTGACACGCATAGCCATGACGTGATACTGCAGTACTTGAAAATACAGAGGGTTTCACTCCTGTAATAAACAGACTAACATTCCGGTTGGCATGCTGAAGCTCGTCTCCTATGCCCATCTCGCCACCTGCCCTGGCACTGCCTTACCGCACCGGTTGCTTTCAGATCAAGTCCCTGCTTGATTGTGATTCGTTCAGATGCCAAGTATCCAATGTACTCATAGCTAAGGTAGCCCTACTCATAAGGAGCCATCTTGTCCCTGCCTGGTTTCCAACCACTCCCCTGTTTCAGGTACTTTCCAGTCTCCTTGGGCGTTATGAATATGGACCCCCACACATGTTTGGCAGACAATCATTTTGTGGTGTCTTGAACTTTTGGTTGTTGGTGGTCTTGCCTTTCACACTGCTGGAGTGGGGGGGGGGGAGAGCATCTGGACAAGTGGATACTTCTGCACTTGGCATGGGTGTTTGTGAAATTCAGACACTTCCTGTAAGGCTCAGTATTGTTTTATCTAGCTTTACAGACATCTCTGTTTTACAGGAAGAACAGTGTCATTATAATACTCATACTGATTTTCTCTCTTTCAGGCATGAGCTCTGACACCTGTTCGTAGGACCTTGAAACTTCATCCAAGATCTGCATCACTCCACTGACCGCCCAGAGCCACGGTAAGGTGAACAGAGTGTAGTTCACTTCACAAACCTTATGTAGCTCCAAGTGAAAAGCTCTCTATAGTTTTCCACCATGGAACTCTAGCACACAGCTATTCTTGAATACTCCACAAACAATTCAGACTAGTTGGACTGTTTATTGGGGACGGTCGCTGTGACTGCTCCAAGGCTGCCCTGTGAAGGCTGTTTGACTTCAGACATTGTGGGATTTTGATTTCTTTGAATGCTCAAATTGTCGACCCTGACCCAGCTCGTGCCTGAGAGAGATGACTTTAAGCTTGCAGATCACTTGGAGAATCTGCAGATTATATCAATCTTCAAATAATGTGTGACTGTAACTGCTAGGGTTTGCTCAGTAAAAGACCCGGGCTGCAGTGGCTCTTTCCGGGCCTTTGAGTGACATGGCTTGACATAGGCAACAAGAGGACCACAATCGTGTCTCTTTCACTCTGCAACAGGACCCAGCCCCTTCAACAATTAAACCCATTAATATGTAAAAAGGCAGACAATATGAATATCATATCCCTGTGTTAGGTTACACAAAGGCTTTCCTAAGGCTGCCTTAGTGAAGGTAACACTATAGCCAACACAGGGGTTGCGTTACCAATGCTTGATACTTTAATAATGAAGGGGGTCCATTAGGGCTGTCCTTGCCCCCCACAAAATATTGGCTGAATTTTTAAAATGTATTTTTCCATATATAGATGCATGTATGTGTTTTGAATAAAATCAGCTATATGCACTGAGCTTGTCTGATGCTTTAAGCTCACTGTTTGATAAAATAATTAAGACACACAAATTACTCAAGAGGGAGCCCGATGGCCATGCTGTGTTAAAAAAAATGTGCCTGTGTGACTGGCATTGTCTCTCCTCCCTGCTGCACTGAACAGGCACCACAGCACAGCAGGTCTTTATCGCGCTGTCCGTGCTGAAGCTGCAACATAATTACAGCCATTTAGTTTCTTACTTGTATCTCTGACTGAAAAGTTCTGTTAACGAAATACCTCATTTGTTTAGGAAAAACATTCCCTCAACCATTGCTCTCTTTGTGAAACATGTATGCAAGCCTATTATAATCACACCAATAAATTGGTTATAACAAACTCCGTAACACGTGAAAGCAAAATGGATGCGGAGGACGTGAAAAGGATACTCAAAACGGGGGAATGTTTACTGGTTTCTCAGGAGGGAAAGGGAAATTCTGATAAGGTGTAAGGCATTTGACTATTGGAGATCAAGAACAAGGAGGGTATAGGAGCAAGCGCTGCATGAATATTTTGTGCCAAACAGACCCTGTTAATTACTTTTTTCATTTTTATTATAACAATTTGGAACAGTATAAACAACACTAAATAAATTATAACTGTACCAGAGAGTCTGTTCTAACTCCAAAAATATATATAAAAAGCCTTTATTACAGCAAAGACTAACATAACAGTTGCATTCATTCGTGAATTGCAGTTTATTTATTGCACAGGCTAATTATCCAAAGCTCCCTTTGTTATTTCATTTGAAAACTAAAATGCTTGGTTGCATTTCAAAGCATGAATGACTCGTATTCTGTGTGATGACATGATTGATTGATCAGTGGCCTATATTGAAATATAGCCCCAAGTACGGTCTCAAGACTAAACAGGATGCGCACTATAGGCCTTCAGCTCGATGGTGGTGATACAAGGCTACAACTATAAGAAGCCATAATGACATGACTTTATTATAATGACGATCATAATAACAATTGTAATAATGACAATAAGAAGGATATTGCATTTTTTTTGTGTGACAAACAGGTGCTGTCTTTTTAGATGACAATAAAAATGTTCTGCCCGTTTGGAACAATGTGAACAACACTAAATAAATCACAAGTAATACCTGTTCTAACACTTTTTAACAGCCTTTATTACAGCATAGCGAAGATTAAAAACGGAATTTGTGAAATTGCTTTAGCCGACATTTTTAAGGTTGCGTGAGGCTTGGTGCTCAATGAATCAGTAGGCTATTAAACTGGCAACAGAAACAGGATCTGTTTTATTTCTGTAGATATATATATATATATATATATATATATATGGATGATTTATAAAGCCAGGCACATTTAACAGTTAGGCTATTGAGTAAAGACCTAATTAAGTTGGGGTTTCCTCTCTCCTTACTTTTCTTAGACAATTAAGGCTGTTTCCTCGTCTCTACGCGCCGCTGCTGCCTCTGCGACCGCTGTCCATCTCGGAAAAAAGCGCATTTTGTTTTAAAATAATATCATATTTATTAGTGTTGCACCATTATTTTTTTTACATAATATAACCATTTACATTTTAGTAGCACATGTCTTAGTGCCACTGATGTCCTCCGCAATGGATTAGTCCACTGAGACAGGCGCGACTCAGACAGGTGTCTTGTGCCGCATAGAAAATATATATTTGCGACTGCTCGACTAAAGAAATCCCAGTCGACCAACAGCCTATTGACCAAACAATCGACCAGTCGACTAATTGGGGTCAGCCCCAAATGGGGTCAGCCCTAATGTCCATATGACCGGCGCAACTATGAGCGCCGTATCATAAAACGGTGCGTTATACCGAATGGTGGTAACCTGCGTCATCCAGTGCTCTCGGCTTAGACAAACAGAAGAATATTTTTGATATTTTCTCTCCGGTCTTAGAGGATAACAATTCCGGCTCTACCCAGTTTCTATTTTTGGAATGCTCAACTAGTAGGGGGCCCAGATTCATATTTTTCTCCGCCTGGTGGAAATCCAAACCCTGTTAGGTTGATTAGGGCTTTAAGTTTAGCTATTATCAAGATGAGAATTATTCTCTTTTCCCTCCACATTTTTTTCCATGGAGTCGGTTCTCTGCTAGGTATTTCCTTGTCTAACCTTCCAAGGCACCAGATGTCTACTACAGGCTGAGGTGTCGTTGATGCCTGGTGGCATTTGGCACCCTCCCTCGCAGCACAGTGCTGAGAAAAAGAGGGTATTTTCTAAAGTGAAGAGAGGAGGAACTGTCCAGAGAGGAGGAACTTGGGCTCTGAGACGTCTGCACTCTCTCTGGGGGAGAGCAGAGTGCTGACTGAACACCCAGTCTGTTCAGCAGCTCCTGGGGCGGTGGCTGTGGCAGCGTTACGCTGGCAGCGTTAAGGGGCAGAGATTGTCATTCTTTTGTATTGTCCTGTGGCAAATCTCCCTCAGCCCCATCAGGAGCTCTGCTGGCTGGAAACCTGTGCGATCTCTCTGCCGTGGCCTCTTTCTTCCATTCTCTCTCTCCCTCATCACCTATCTCCACTGGAAGATATAGGCACATACATACATACAGACAGACGTCGGGGCCAGCACCGTTCATGCTGAATTCCACTAGTGGCGACTCATGATTTTTAGAGAAATTGCCTGGGAGGGGTGTGCGATGGTCACACTGCTGATGTTCATTGTGGCAGGGAAAGGGCCTGTGGTGTCCTTTCTCCTTCCCCCCCCCTTCACCTCCATTACAGTAATGAGTCTTTACTGCAGCATCGGCAAAACAGTTGCAACACACTGGGTTAGTCAACACAGTGAGTCAATGAGTCCCGCCACAGGCAAGCTCAGCAAACTGGGACAGTGCACAGGATGCTGGCAAATGCTGACGGAGGTACTGTAATGGCATGTAGTCATAGTAGACAGGCGGACAGATAGGAGGACAGAGAGCGAGACAGGCGTATAAGCAGGCAGACAGACAGGCAGGCGTATAGACAGACCGAGACCGTCCTACAAGATTAAGTCACGGTCCAGCTATGTCTGTGCATACAGTTTGTATGTGTATGCCAGTGCATACTGGCCCAGTCAGTGCTCTCCCCAGGTGTGCACTGAGGGATGGCGAGGAAGATGAAAAATGCGAGGCAATTCTTCATGGGACCGCTTCTCTTTATTTAAATGAGTTGTATTTTTCTCACCCCGCTGCAGAGAGAACATTTTTTGATGAATTAATCTTCACAAGATGTCTTGCAGTGCGCGGGCGGTGATATTTCATTTATGACAACGGTAAAGATTGTCGTTAATTTGTAGGCAGCCTGCTGGGGGAATCGTTAGAACCGAGACCCGTCTCACCTTGGGCTCTGTTCCCTCTGCTTAGGTTTTGAACAGAGGGAAGTTTGTGTGTGTGTGTGTGTGTGTGTGTGTGTGTGTGTGTGCGTGCGTGCTTTCATATGACGCATTCACTCATTTTCACAGCTCTTGCTAACTCACTCACTCACACACACCTTGCTAACTCACACTCTGTCTATATTCCAGCCAGGCGTCAGACCAAATGCAGCCATTTTCCTCGACATATGTTTTCAGTTTCTCTTCTTAAGTGGAGAGGAAGAGCAGGATAAGGCCTAGTGACTCAGACTTTATGTAAGAGCCTTGACTTGCGAACACTTTAGTTCTCTGCTTCGTCTTCATATTTGGCTTGGTCAACTGCAGTCGCGTGGGGAGAGTTAGAGTGTGGGAATCCTTACAGACGTACAAATATCATACCGCCCAAACATAACCAAACATAACCTCCCCAAACATAACCTCCCCTGATATTGTAGTGGTGCGAGGTATGATATTTTGTCTGTCTAACTTTCGCATTCATCATTATGTCACGTTTCATTCAGGACTCTCCATAATCATGGGAGCATCCACATGAATGTAAAACAGTTTAGAAACAAATCATATTGTTCTTTACAATAAAAGGGACTCCAAAATGACAAAATAGATTATTTACCATTCATTTCTTTTGACGATCAAAATAATCTGAAACACAACCAAAACAAATAGCAAATGCATCCAACAAGTCTGTAGAGTCACAACCTTGATGTAGCCATTGCGTGCTGTTAATATCTGACCAAATACCAAATACTTTAATACACATATAAGTGAATTTGCCCAAATAGTTTTGGCCCCTTAAAATGGGGAGACTATGTACAAAAAGTGCTGTACTTTCTAAACTGTTCACTCAATATGGGTGGAAATACCCTCAAATCAAACCTGCACTTCAACCTCATAGTCATTGTTTAATTTCAAATCCAAAGTGCTGGAGTTCAAAAAATGTGTCACTATCCCAATACTTTTGGAGCTCACTGTATATATGTGTAGTATTTTTGTTGTCTCTTTCCAGTATATAACTCTTATTTTGGAAGTCCGGGGAGCAGGTAGCTGCCTAACGGCGGCCATTCAGCAGCCTGATGGTCTAGAGGTAGAAGCTATTGGCCAGTCTGACATGAAAAAAAATGTGTGCCATCATTCTCCTATACTGCCCGCGTCTGAGTGATGGAAGTGTGGAGAACAGGCCGTGGCTCTGGTGGCTGAGGTCCTTAATGATATTCTTGGACTTCCAGCGACATCTGGTGTTGTAGGTGTCCTGGAGGGCAGGCAGTGAGCACCCAATGGTGCAATCGGCTACGCGTACCACCCTCTGTAGCACCATGCGGTCAGCGGCGGTGGAGTTGCCGTACCAGGCTGTGATACAACCCAACAGTATGCTCTCGATGGTACTCCTGTAGAACACCGAGAGGGCTCTCGAGGACAGGCCGAATTTCTTCAGCATCCAGAGTTTGAAAAGTTGATGTCGTGCCTTCTTCATCACGGTGTCCATGTGGATTGACAATTTTATCTCCTTGGAGATGTGTACGCCAAGGAACTTTAAGTTTTTCACCGTCTCCACGGTGCCCAGCCTGGTTCATCCTGAAGTCCACAATCAGCTGCTTTGTGTTGCAGACATTGAGGGAGAGGTTGTTTACCTGCCACTACACCGTCAGAGTGCCTACCTCCTCTCTATAGGCCGTTTCGTCGTTGTTGGTAATGAGGCCTACTACTGTTGTCATCAGCGAACTTGATGATGGTGTTGGAAAACCTGTGTGTATACAGGGAGTACACGAGGGGACTGAAGACACACCCTTGTGGGGCCCCCATGTTGAGGATCAGTGTGGAGGAGGTAATGTACCTCTCAAAGCACTTTAGTCATTCAGTAAACTTACTTTCCCTTTCTTGGGCACAGGGGTTGATAGTGGACATCTTGAAGCAGGTGGGGAAAGCTGCCTGAGCTAGAACGAGATAGAAAATGTCAGAAAACACAACAGCTAGCTGGTCTGCACATGCTCGGAGGCGCAGCTAGGGATGGTGTTTGGGCGGCAGCCTTGTGACGGTTAACACACTTGAACGACTTACATACGTCCTCCGTGGAGACCATAAGCACATAGCCCTCGTTGTCTTCTAGGGCTCTCCTAGGCAGCTCAGAGTTGTTACGCTCGAAACATGAGGAAAGGGTGTCTAGGTCGTCCAGTAAGGTGGCGTTGGTGTCCGCGACGTGACTGGCTTTCATTTTGTAATCCGTGATCGTTAAAAATCCCCTGCAACATACGCCTCGTGTCCGACCTGCTGAATTGCTCCTCCATTTTGCCCCTATACTTATGGACCCCAGGAAGAGTAGCAGCTGCATGTGCAGTAACTAACTGGGATCCTCATAAACTACATGGAACTTGAAAAGCATTGCAAGGAACAGGCTGATTAGGACACGTGCAGACGCGCACGCACACACACACACATACAGAGGACAAGCGCGCACGCGAACAAGCACGCACACGAACAAGCACGCACACAGACACGCACACAACAAACAAGCACGCACACAGGCACACGCACTTTTCAAGAAGAAGCTCAGGTGGCTGTGAATGTAGCTGGCTGCCGGGTTTAATGCTCTGTGGCTGATCACATTCCAGCTGGGACTAGCGTAACACCCCATGTGTTAGTAACGTATGTGTCTCTGTGTGATCCGGTGCGTGTTCGCGTGAGGGCCTCGTGTCAGTAGGCCTACAGTATACTGTAATATCACGTGTGTTTGTCATGCTGCCTGTGTCTGTGAATAGTGGCAAATGTGTAAAGTGTGTGTGCATGCCTGTGTGTCAGCGTGTGTAGATCGTGTGTAACCAGATCTGTGTGAGAGGGCATACCTCTTGCTAGGGCGTCCGAGCACACGGCTAGCCAGCCTGCCACTCCTGCCTCTGGCACCCACATACTGGCAGCTCCAGAGCACTTTGTCACCCCCATCTCCCGGTCTTTTCCCCACCCTCTTCCATCCCTCTATCCCCTCTTCAAATCCCATACCTAGTCAGTCGTCCAACGGAATGTGTTCAACTGAAATGTGTCTTCCGCATTTAACCCAACCCCTCTGAATCCATCCCCTCGTCCCCCTCCCTCATTCTCTCCTTCTCCACCTCCTACAGTCTCTTCTTCCCCCTCTCTCCACCCTGGTTGTGATTGTGGTCTAAGGCTGGCTGACTCAGACCTTCACGCGCATTCAGACAGACAGACAGACAGACAGACAGAGCAGGGGCCTGTGGCCGAGTCACATGCAGAGCAGAACACTTAGCTCCTCCGTAGCCTGCAGTAGTTCATAGTGATTTGATCGTAGCACCTATGTTTATAAGTGTAGACACCAAGGTCATTCACATCAACCATGCAATGTTTTTATTTTGTTTTTAGGTTGCTTAGGAATGTCAGAATTGCTGACCAGTTTCCTCTTTTCCTCACTCTTTCTATTCCCCCCCCTCCCTTTTGTCTTTCTGCTCTCTGCTTATTACTGTAAAACCGCACTGGAAGAAGGCGTCAATAACGTTGCTGCAAGAGTGTATTATCGGACAGCTGACACGAATATCAATATCATGTGTTTAGCCCTTTGTGTTTGGCCCAGAGGACTGTTTGTATTTCCCTTCGCTCGTCAAATCCACTCAGCTCGTTCACTCGTTCCGCAGGTTAGCCACGGTGGCTCCAGTGAATCGGACGGGAGAATTATGTGATGTTTTGTTGTTGTTTTGTCTCGATCATGACATCTCCACAAAGCTGTTTTCATGAGTGGTAGATGTTGATATAGATTTTGATAGAGACCCCCTCTTTATTTAGCTCAGAATAGATTGAAACACAGATCTAGCTAAAACACTCTCAATCACGGTCTCTCTCTCCCTGACACACACAGGGGACGGGCTGTTTATGACCCCCCCCACACACACACACCCACACACACTTCACACAGATGAGAGGGGACAAGGAAGACGTTTTGATTCAACATGTGGAGGCCGCATTTCATCTGAGCTGAACTCATAATTCTGTCGCTTCAAATAGATTAACCACACACACACACACACCTTCCCACGGCACCACTGCCTTGCTAAATCAAATCAGATTGCCACGCGTTTGTTTGTTTGTGTGTCTGTAATCGAAATGTGCTCCACAGAGAATGAATGAATGAATGAAGACCAAATAATTTCACACCCAACCCCCCCCTTCTCCTCCCTTTCTCTCCAACCAGGGGAGTACAGCAGGATTTTTATCGTTCTTCACAATCAGATTACACGTTGGAACTGTTATAATTACAGCTTTAGCTGATTAATGGGCAATCTCTAATTAGGACAGGGGTACACACACACACACACACACACACACACACACACACACACACACAGAGGGAGAGAGAGAGAGATAAAAATCCAGAAAATAGATGTTAAATTCTACAACCAGCTACAAGGAAGTGATTCCCAAACCTTCCATAACAATGCCATCACCTGCAGAGAGATTAACCCAGAGAAAAGTCCCCTAAGCAAGCTGGTCCTGGGGCTCTGTTCACAAACACAAACAGACCGAGCCCACAGAGCCCCACAACAGCAACACAATTAGACCCAATCAAATCACGAGAAAACAAAAAGATAATTACTTGACACGTTGGAAAGAATTTACCAAAACAACAGAGCAAACTGGAATGCTATTTTGCCCGAAACAGAGAGTACACAGTGGCAGAATACCTGACCACTGTGACTGTCCCAAAATTTAGGAAAGCTTTGACTATGTACAGACTCAGTGAGCATAGCCTTGCTATTGAGAGAGGCCACCATAGGCAGACCTGGCTTTCAAGAGAAGACAGGCTATGTGCACACTGCCCACAAAATGAGGTGGAAACTTGAGCTCCACTTCCTAACCTCCTGCCCAATGTATGAGCATATAAGAGACACATATTTCCCTCAGATTACACAGACCCACAAAGAATTTGAAAACAAATCAAACATTGATAAACTGACATACAGTAACTTTTTCTTTATTTGGACTATTTTCTACATTGTAGAATAATAGTGAAGACATCAAAAGTGTGAAATAACACCTATGGAATCATGTAGAAACCAACAACGTTTTAAACAAATCAAATCAAAACATATTTTATATTTTTGATTCTTCAAAGTAGCCACCCTTTGCCTTGATGACAGCTTTGCACACTCTTGGCATTCTCTCAACCAGCTTCATGAGGAATGCTTTACCAACAGTCTTGAAGGAGGTCCCACATATATTGAGCACTTGTTGGCTGCTTTTCCTTCTCTCTACGGTCCAACTCATCCCAAACCATCTCAATTGGGATGAGGTCAGGTGATTGTGGAGGCCAGGTCATCTGATGCAGCACTCCATCACTCTCCTTGGTCAAATATCTCTTACACAGCCTGGAAGTGTGTTTTGGGTCATTGTCTTGTTGAGAAACAAATGATAGTCCCACTAAGCACAAACCAGATGGGATGGCGTATCGCTGCAGACTGCTGTGGTAGCCGTGTTGGTTAAGTGTGCCTTGAATTCTAAATAAATCACTGACAGTATCACCAGCTAAGCACCATCACACTTGGGGTGGCAGGGTAGCCTAGTGGTTAGAGCGTTGGACTAGTAACTGGAAGGTTGCAAGTTCAAATCCCTGAGCTGACAAGGTACAAATCTGTCATTCTGCCCCTGAACAGGCAGTTAACCCACTGTTCCTAGGCTGTCATTGAAAATAAGAATTTGTTCTTAACTGACGTGCCTAGCTAAGTACAGGTAAAATAAAAAAAATGAACACTTCCTCCTCCATGCTTCACAGTGGGAACCACACATGTGAATATCATCTGTTCACCTACTCTGCATCTCAGAAAGACACAATCTCACATCAGATCAAAGGACAGATTTCCATTTCCCTCTATTGCTTGTGTTTCTTGGCACAAGCAAGTCTCTTCTTATTATTGGTGTCCTTTAGTAGTGGTTTCTTTGCAGCAATTTAGCCATGAAGGCCTGATTCACACAGTATTCTCTGAACAGTTGATGTTGAGATGTGTCTGTTATTTGAACTCTGAAGCATTTATTTGGGCTGCAATCCGAGGTGCAGTTAACTCTAATTAATTTATCCTCTGCAGCAGAGGTAACTCTGGGTCATCCTTTCCTGTGGCGGTTTCATCATAGCGCTTGATGGTTTTTGCGACTGCACTTGAAGAAACGTTCTTTGGCAATATCTAGAGTCTAGAGAGACTAGAGAGAGCGAGACTGGAGAGAGAGCGAGACTGGAGAGAGAGCGAGACTGGAGAGAGAGCGAGACTGGAGAGAGAGCGAGACTGGAGAGAGAGCGAGAGACTGGAGAGAGTGAGAGAGACTGGAGAGAGTGAGAGAGACTGGAGAGAGTGAGAGAGACTGGAGAGAGTGAGAGAGACTGGAGAGAGAGAGAGAGACTGGAGAGAGAGAGAGAGACTGGAGAGAGAGACTGGAGAGAGAGAGAGAGAGACTGGAGAGAGAGAGCGAGAGACTGGAGAGAAAGAGAGGCTGGAGGGAGGGAGAGAGGCTGGAGAGAGAGGGAGAGAGGCTGGAGGGAGAGAGGCTGGAGAGAGGGGGAGAGAGAGGGAGAGAGGCTGGAGAGAGAGGGAGAGAGGCTGGAGAGAGAAACTGAGAGACTGGAGAGACTGAGAGAATGGAGAGACAGACAATGGAGAGAGCGACTGGAGAGAATGGAGAGACTGAGTGAAAATGGAGAGACTGAGAGAATGGAGAGCGAGTGAGAATGGAGAGACTAGAGATTGAGAGAGACTGGAGAGAGAGACTGAGGGACCGGAGAGAGAGACTAAGGGACCGGAGAGAGAGACTGGAGAGAGAGAGACTTGAGAGAGACTGAGAGCCTAGAGAGAGAGAGAGAGAGAGAGACCGGAGAGAGAGACTGAGGGACCGGAGAGAGAGACTAAGGGACTGGAGAGAGAGACTAAGGGACGGGAGAGAGAGACTGGAGAGAGAGAGACTTGATAGAGAGACTGAGAGCCTAGAGAGAGAGAGAGAGAGACTGGATCAAAACCTTAGTACAGGATCAGTGAGCACAGCCTTGCCATTGGGAAGGGTGGACACAGGGAAACATCCATGTCGAGGAAGGGCTGTGCAACCACTGCACCACAGCAAAACCCAAAATATAAAACAATCAGAGAGTTTCATTTCCCTAAATTTGGAAAGACGTCTCAGTTTCAAAGACGTCTCCGATGAGGATAGGCTACCCTGTCAGAACACAGAGAGCTGTGGGTTGGCAGCGCACTACATTGCTGCCTGCCATAAGATAACTTGCATGTGTCCTTTATGCTTATTTTTATTGTTCAATGTATGGTTATTTTTACACTTGGTTATTGTTGTTAATGTTGTCCCATTGATAATTGTCATGACGTTGGCCTGGGGGGTAATTTATGACAGTCATAAATACCTCTTCCCCCCTTTTTCCTTTCTCTACCCTACTGATGTTACATTTGCAAAACCCTTGGTTAACATAGAGATTCTGGGAACATCAGTAGGTGGGGGGAAATGAACTATATTCTGGTAATCCGACCAATTGAACATATGCGGTGGTACTTCATGAATATGATGTCAGTTCGGTTGTCATCTGAGACATTCTCATCGTTCTCATTCTCATGACATAAACTCTACAGTAGAAAGTCTACACATCAGAGTTATCGGATTCACATGGAATTGTTGTTCAATTTAAATGTTTGAATATGAAATTATTTGTGATGGGATGAAATGGGATTTTAGCTTTTAAAATGTGAGATGTGGGTTTTCGTAAGATAGGGCTGCTCACTCAGTGGCCCGCCCACGTGAAGAGACCGAGGTTGTAAACTATGAAACACACCCCTTTTCTCCCTTCCTATATAAAGCCTTGACGACAACATAACTTCCTGTTCCCGGGATGTAGGACGATGGTCCTATGTCAGAATGGTTCAGATAATAACTACAGAACGGAGCCAACATCAGCGTGAGCTTTGGTTGCGAATGGTATGAACTTTGAACTCTTATTCGCTACAAAAATGATACCTCCTAGCCGATGAGTTAGCAACAGCCGCTGCAAACGAGGGTTAGGAAGGAACAGACAGAGTATCCCGTCTATCACACAATGACATTACTACAACGTATCCAATTGACAGCCAGAGACATTCTTCAAAGGACTCGGGATGGCAACACGGCCTTCCATCTACCACCAACCTACCGAAGCTCAGAGTAAATATTTATTGCATTTTCCTTTTCCAAATGGGCGATAATTTAGAATGCATAAGATACTGTATTTATGATAGCACAGCTTCTCCTTTGTTCCTCAGTCTTCCCGCTCCTTCACTCAACCCAGCCCCTTTTCATTTGTGTAACAAGCTGTCATATCTGTTCCGCCCGCTAGGGACGTTTTCCTTTATGACGTAATTTGTAATCAAGTTATGATTTAATTATGTGTATGTGTAAATCTGTGTGATTTAGTTAGGTATTTAGTTAACCTCTTGGTGTTAGGGGGTAGTATTTTCTTTTTTGGAAAAAAAACGTTCCCGTTTTAAACGGGATATTTTGTCAGGAAAAGATGCTAGAATATGCATATCATTGACAGCTTTGGATAGAAAACACTCTTAACGTTTCCAAAACTGTAAGATATTGTCTGTGAGTATAACAGAACTGATGTTGCAGGCGAAAGCCTGAGAAAAATCCAATCCGGAAGTGCCCCAGGTTTTGAAATGACTCCAATGACTCCCTATTCAGCTGTGAATGTAGCATCAACGAGCTTACGCTTTCTACTATTCCCCAAGGTGCCTACAGCATTGTGACGTAGTTTTATGCATTTCTGTTGAAGAATAGCCGTAGGCGGCCACATTGCGTAAGTGGTCTCATGGTGGCTCCGAGAGAGATTCTCGCGTAAAATACAGAGGTAGCCATTACTCAAATTGGTCCTAGTGAAAAACTAATTGTCCCAACGGATATATTATCGAATAGATATCAGAAAAACACCTTGAGGATGGATTCTAAACAACGTTTGCCATGTTTCTGTCGATATTATGGAGCTAATTTGGAATATTTTTCAGCGTTGTGGTGAACTTACACAAATGCTTGTCTAGCGTTGGCTGTAAAGCATATTTAGAAAATCTGAGATGACAGTGTGATTAACAAAAGGCTAAGCTGTGTTCCAATATATTTCACTCGTGATTTTCATGAATAGGAATATTTTCTAGGAAGATTTATGTCCGTTGCGTTATGCTAATTAGTGTCAGATGATAACGGTCCCATTCACGGGATGGGGTGTCACTACAGGTTAATAAATAATTAAACCCAATTTTGTATTGCTAATTCAAATTGTTAGCGAGGGTTCTTGCAGATAACTAAGAATGTACAACTTTCAGATGAGACTGAATTAAGGTGACGATTAATATTGACTGCTATTGATGTAAAATATTACTAGGTCTTTAAGAGTTTATTCGGAAGATAACAGCTCTATAAATATTATTTTGTGGTGCCTGACTCTCTAGTTAATTACATTTACATGATTAGCTCAATCAGATAATAGTAATTACGGAGAATAGCATGTCATATCACTTAATCCGGCACAGCCAAAGATGCGACATAATATTGATCATTATTATTAATTATGTTAATATTGTAAAAAGTAAGCTTTGGCAATATGTACATTGTTACGTCATGCCTATAAAGCTAATTGAATTGACTGGAGAGGGTCAGACTGGAGAGAGGGAGAGGGAGGGAGGCCGTGAGCAGGCAAACAGGCCCAACCCCCACTCTTACACTAGCCCAAGCCAATGGCATGTATCATATGCTCCGCAGGCTCTGCTCACACTTACTGGTCTGACAACATTGGACACTTTATGGCACCCAAAGCCTTCACCATCTCATCCTGGGATATCCAAGGCCTGAGGGCATCTGTCTTTAATCTAAAGAGAAGGAACCTGGACTTCACCAAGTAAATTAGAAATACAGACCGTGTCATCCTACAAGAAACATGGTACAGAGGAGATGGACCCACTGGTTACCCTCTACGTTACAGAGAGCTGAACATCCACCAAACTACCAGGTTTGAAACAGGGAAGGGGCTCAGGGAGTATACCTATTTGGTGTAAAGCAGCCCTAACTCACAAGGTGAGACCCAAATGCAGACACAGGAGGCAAATGGTTGAGCTCCGATATTTATTATAACAAAGGGAGCAGGCAAAGGCAGGTCGGGGACAGGCGAGAGTTCATAAACCAGGTCAGAGACCAAACCGTACCAGACGATAGGGCAGTCTCGAGGTCAGGCCAGGAAGGGGTCAGAAACCAGATCTGAGTCCAAAACAGTACAGGGGGGATAGGCAGGCTGGTAGTCAGAACAGGCAGAGTGGTCAGGCTGGCGGGTTCGGAGTCAGGAAAGGCACGGGTCGAAACCAGGAGGACTAGAATCAAACAGAGCCTGGAAAAAATAGGAGCAAGGAAAACGCTGGTTGACTTGGCAAATGAGACGAACTGGCCCAGAGAGACAGGAAACACAGGGACAAACACCGGGGATAATAAGCGACCCCTTGAGGGGTGGAGACCATCACAAGGACAGGTGAACCAGATCATGGTGTGACAATTAAATTATTCAAAATATTTTACATTTGGCTAGAAATTCAAATGGAAAATATCTCAACAGAGAAACATTTCCTCCTGTGTGCTACCTATACCCCCCCCACTAGAATCCCCATACTTTAATGCAGACAGCTTCTCCATTCTAGGAGGGGAGATCAATCATTTCCAGACCTAGGGACATGTACTAATCTGTGCTGACCTAAATGCCAGAACTGGACAAGAACCTGACACCCTCAGCACACAGGGGGACAAACATCCAACTGGAGGTGACAGCATTCACTCCCCCATATACCCCCCTAGGCACAACTGCGACAACATAACCAACAAAAATGTATCACAACTCCTGCAGGTCTGTCGCATGCTGGGTATGTACATAGTCAATGGTAGGTTTCGAGGTAACTCTATAGGTAACTCTATAGCTCATCTCTTGACACTAGTACGGAAGACTACTTTATCACCAACACACTTACGCCACTATCAGATCACAGCAAAATCACAATCTACTTGAACAGAGTAAAAATCAAACATGAAGTATCGAAGCCAAACAAACTTAAGAAATGCTATGGAGGGTAGTGTAGAAACCTACCAAAAAACAATTGGCCAGCAACAAATCCAATCCCTCTTAGACAACTTCCTGGACAAAATTATTTTCCTGTGATAGTGAAGGTGTAAACTTAGCAGTAGGAGGCTAACATATCAAATCAGCTAACATATCACATTTTTATTTCCAGCAGAAAACCTAAGACAACTAACAACAATGAGAAATGGTTTGATGAAGAATGTAAAAACCTACAAAAGGAATTGAGAAACCTTTCCAACCAGAAACACAGAGAACCAGAAAACCTTAGCTTATATACAAAGAAAAAAGTAGGAACAGCATGACAGAAAAAAACTCATTGTGATTGGAGAATCCATAGAATCAAATCACTTCTCTGAAAATTGGAACACACTAAACAAAAACAACACGAAGAGGAACCAAGAGTAAAAATATATATAGTGCATTCGGAAAGTATTCAGACCCCTTGACTTTTTCCACATTTTGTTACATTACAGCCTTATTCTAAAATGTACAGGACAAAATATAAACCCTCCAACCCAAAAAAGCCTGTGGTGTTGATGGTGTACTAAACGAAATGATAAAATATACAGACCACAAATTAAAATGGGCTATTCTTAAACTCTTCAACATTATCCTCAGCTCTGGCATCTTCCCTAATATTTGGAACCAAGGCCTGATCACCCCAATCCACAAAAGTGGAAACAAATTTGACCCTAATCATTACTGTGGAATAAGTGTCAGCAGCAATCTCCAAAAAATCCCCTGCAGTATCATCAACAGCAGACTTCAAAATGTAATCAGTGAAAACAATGTCTTGAGCAAATGTCAAATTGGCTTCTTACAAAAAATAATGTACCACATACCATGTATATACCCTGCACACCCTGATTGACAAACAAATAAAACAAAACAAAAGTGAAGTCTTGTTATGATTTGTTGATTTCAAAAAAGCTTTTGACTCAATTTGGCATTAGGGTTTGCTATACAAATTGATAGGAAGCAGTGTTGGGGTAAAGCATATGACATTATAAAATCAATGTACACAAATAATAAACACACAGATTTCTTTCCTCAAGGCCGTGGGGTGAGACAGGGATGCAGCTTGAGCCCCACCCTCTTCAACATATATATCAATGAATTGGCAAGGGCACAAGAACAGTCTGCAGCACCCGACCTCACTCTACTGGACTCAGAAATCAAATGTCTGCTGTTTGCTGATGATCTAGTGCTTCTCTCCCTAACCAAAGAGGGCCTACAGCAGCACCTACAGTGGCTTGTGAAAGTATTCACCCCCCTTGGCATTTTTCCTATTTTGTTGCCTTACAACCTGGAATTAAAATAGTTTTTTGGGGGTATATATAATTGATTTACACAACATGCCTACCACTTTGAAGATGCAATTTTAAAAAATATTGTGAAACAAACAAGAAACAACACAATAAAATATAAAACCTGAACGTTATAACTATTGACCCCCCCCAAAGTCAATACTTTGTAAAGCCACCTTTTGCAGCAATTATAGCTGCAAGTCTCTTGGGATATGTCTCTATAAGGTTGGCACATCTAGCCACTGGGATTTTTGCCCATCATTCAAGGTAAAACTACTCCAGCTCGTTCAAATTGGATGGGTTCCACTGGTGTATAGCAATATTTAAGTCATATCACAGATTCTCAATTGAATTGAGGTCTGGGCTTTGACTAGGCCATTCCAAGACATTTAAATGTTTCCCCTTAAACCACCCGAGTGTTGCTGTAGCAGTATGCTTAGGGTCATTGTCCTGCTGGAAGGTGAACCTCCGTCCCAGTCTGAAATTTCTGGAAGACTGAAACCGGTTTCTTTCAAGAATTCCCCTGTATTAAGTTCCCTCCATCATTCCTTCAATTCTAATCAGTATCCCAGTCCCTGCTGATGAAAAACATCTCCAGAACATGATGCTGCCGCGATGTTCTTGGGGTGATGAGAGGTGTTGGGTTTGTGCCAGACATAGCATTTTCCTTGATGGCCAAAAAGCTACATTTTAGTCTCAGCTGACCAGGGTATCTTCTTCAAATCAAAATCAAATCTTCCATATGTTTGGGGAGTCTCCCACATGCCTTTTGGAGGACACCAAACGTGTTTGCCTATTTTTTTCTTTAAGCAATGGCTTTTTTTCTGGCCACTCTTCTGTAAAGCCCAGCTCTGTGGAGTGTACGGCTTAAGTTGGTCCTATGGACAGATACTCCAATCTCCACTGTGGAGCTTTGCAGGTCCTTCGGGGTAATCGTTGGTCTCTTTGTTGCCTCTCTGATTAATAACCTCCTTGCCTGGTCCATGAGTTTTGGTGGGCGGCCCTCTCTTGGCAGGTTTGTTGTGGTGCCATATTCTTTCCATTTTTTAAATAATGGATTTAACGGTGTTCAAAGTTTCTGATATTTTTTTTTATAACCGAACCCTGATCTGTACTTCTCCACAACTTTGTTCCTGACCTGTTTGGAGAGCTCTTTGGTCTTCATGGTAGTGGTGCCCCTTGCTTAGTGGTGTTGCAGACTCTGGGGCCTTTCAGAACAGGTGTGTATATATATATATATACTGAGATCATGTGACAGATCATGTGACACTTAGATTGTACACAAGTTGACTTTATTTAACTAATGATGTGACTTATGAATGTAGTTGGTTGCACCGGATCTTATTTAGGGGCTTCATAGCAAAGGGGGTGAATACATCTTACCCACATCACTTTTCTGTTTTTATTATTATTTATTATTATTATTACTATTTTGTGTATGTCCATTACATGAAATCCAAATAGAAATCAATTTAAATTATAGGTTGTAATGGAACAAAATAGGAAAAACGAGGCACTGTAGATCTTTTGTTCTGACAGTGAATCTCAGTAAGACAAAAATAATGGTGTTGCAAAAAATGTCCAGTAGCCAAGAAAACAAATAAAAATTCTATCTAGACACTGTTGCCCTAAAGCAGATAATAATAATAATAATAATAATAATAATAATAATAATAATAATAATAATAATAATTACACCTACCTCTGCCTTCCTCTGCCCTGGTTGTGAGGTCTGGGGTCCACTCACCAACCAAGAATTCACCAAATGGGACAAACACCCAATTGAGACTCTGCATGCAGAATTCTGCAAAAATATACTTTGTGTAAAACGCAAACACCAAATAATGCATGCAGAGCAGATTTAATACTATAGTTATCAAAATCCAGAAAATAGCTGTTAAATTTTTCAACCACCTAAAAGCGATGCACACACATTCCACAAAAAAACCTCAGCCATCTGGTTCTAGGGCTCTGTTCACAAACAGACGCCACAAAGGCCCACGTCAGAAACACATTTAGACCTAAACAAATTATTAGAAAGCAAAAAGATAACTATATGACACATTTGACAGAATCAACCAAAAAACACAGCAAATTGGAACGCTATCTGGCCCTAAACAGAGAGTTCACAGTAGTAGAATACCTTCTCACTTTGACTGACCCCAAATTAAGAAAACCATTGACTATGTACAGACTCAGTGAGCATAGCCTTGCTATTGAAAGAGACCGCCATAGGCAGATCTGAGTGAGAAGACAGACTATGTGCCCACTAGTGGAAAGCCTTTCCAGAAGAGAGGACCAACTCTATATTAATGCCCATGATTTTGGTGTGAGATGTTTGACGAGCGATACTTTTGGTCATATAGTGAATGGACACCTGTCGAACATCTCATTCTAAAATCATGGGCATTAATATGGAGTTGATCCCACCTTTGCTGCTATAACAGCCTCCACTCTTCTGGGAAGGCTTTCCACTAGATGTCGGAACATTGCTGCGGGGACTTGCTTCCTTTCAGCCACGTGAGCATTAGTGAGGTCGGGCACTGATGTCGGGGGGTTAGGCCTGGCTCGCAGTCGGCGTTCCAATTCAGCCCAAAGGTGTTCGATGGGGTTGAGGTCAGGGCTCTGTGCAGGCCAGTCATGTTCTTCCACACCGATCTCAACAAACTATTTCTGTATGGACCTCACTTTTGCACGGGGGCGTTGTCATGTTCAAACAGGAAAGGGCCTTCCCCAAACTGTTGCCACAAAGTTGGAAGCACAGAATCGTATTGAATGTCATTGTATGCTGTAGCGTTAAGATTTTCATTTATTGGAACTAAGGGGCCTAGCCCGAACCATGAAAAACAGCCCCAGACCATTATTCCTCCTACACCAAACTTTACAGTTGGCACTGTGCATTCGGGCAGGAAGCGTTCTCCTAGCTTGGTGATGGTGAAGCGTGATTCACCCCTCCAGAGAACTGCTCCAGTGTCCAATGGCAGCAAGCTTTACACCACTCCAGCCGACGCTTGGCATGTGTGTGCCTGCTCTGCCATCGAAACCCATTTCATTAAGCTCCCGACAAACCGTTCTTGTTCTGACGTTGCTTCCAGAGGTAGTTTGGAACTCGATAGTGAGTGTTGCAACCGAGGACAGACAACGTTTTACGCACTTCAGCTGTTGGCGGCCCCGTTCTGTGAGCTTGTGTGGCCCAGCCAGAGCCCGGACTTGAACCGATCGAACATCTCTGGAGAGACCTGAAAATAGCTGTGCACCTGCGCTCCCCATCCAACCTGACAGAGCTTGATAGGATCTGCAGAGAAGAATGGGAGAACTCCCCAAATACAGGTGTGCCAAGCTTGTAGCTTCATACCCTAGAAGACCCAAGGCTGTAATCACTGCCTATTGTGCTTCAACAAAGTACAGAGTAAAGGGTCTGAATATTTATGTAAATGTGATATTTCAGTTTTAAATTCTTTATAAATCAGCAAAAATTATTATAAAAATCGTTTTTGCTTTGTCATTATGGGGTATTGTGTGGTTTGATGAGTTAAAAAAACACAATTTTATCAATTTTAAAATAAGGCTGTCACGTAACAGAATATGGAAAAAGTAAAGGGGTCTGAATACTTTCCGAAGGCACTGTATATACCACACTTTATTTGTATTGCGTATTTGACATATTACCTGAATTCCTTACCACCCATCTAGGGCTGTGGCCGTCATTTTGTCAGCTGGTGATTGTCAAGCAAATAACTGCCAGTTTCATGGTAATTGACCATAATTAACATAAACACATTTAGCATCTCCTGGCTTCCACACACAGCCTACAAGCCACTGATGTAGACCTTTGGAACATATACATTTGAACAAGTCTAATAAATCCATATCCTACACCATCACAGTTAATCCATTATGTGTTTTAGACAGGTCTAAAGAAACATGATAGGAAGAAAATGTATTTCAGAAGAACAGAATAGCATACTCCTTGTCCTTATGTTAGGCCATGATCTGACTATGCCATGTGACTGTGGGCTTCACAAGTTGATTTATCGGACAAGAAAGGCATAAGCTCTGCTTTGTTATTTGCGCGGGCTGCACACATTTCATCAGTCTCTCATTCACAATTTGATAAGCACTTGATAATGCCTCGAATTTCCCAGCGGCATCCCCTTTGTGTGGCAGTATTGCTGCGTGCTCCGAAGCACCCCTCACTCACATGGCTCTCTCAGACAGCTGAATTCTTATCAGCCAGTGCCTGTCACGTGATCAGGTCTTTCTCACAGGCTACAGGTGAAGACAGACACATCGGGGTCGCAACTGCTTATCAGCTTTTGTACTATGGGGGATAGTAGATTGACATAGGCTGGCTATGTCAATCTACCACCCCCCATAGTGCAAAAGTTGACCTATTCTGCACGAGAGACATTTTCCAAACATAGTCTGGGACAGTTGTGGGATGGATAGATCCCAAATGAATATAACCACTAGCATCAAAACACTTTTTTAAGCAATGATGCTGACGCAACAGATCAGAACGTTTAGCTTAACATATTGATAAACTATTGGGCTATTTCTTCACATTGTAAGCGCAGCAATACGCACACGGCAGTAGGCTATTGGCGCAAATGTTCCAAAATGCAATCGATTAGCTGGAAAACACCATTCTCAAAAGTGACTGCAAATGCAGTTATGCATGTGATGTTTATATTATAAAGGTGCATTTTTATAGTGAAAATTATCATTCCCAAACTTGAAATTCACACGCTGTTTATGAATGCCAGTTAGGCTCTACACCCGTTGTAAAGCGGATTAATGTGCTTCATTTTAAGAAGTTATTTGGTCACTTTAGTTGTGATACAAACCTTATGAAAACGTATAGGCCTATGGGCTAGGCTACATGAGGTATGCTACTATGATTATAAAAAGCCTTATTGCACACAAGCTGGGCATCGTTCACAAGTGATAATATATCATTCACAAGTGATCGGCTAATATTATCACCCAATCAGACAGTTCTTGATTGAATCTTGTCTTCACATATACTTGTAATGAACATGGTGGGAGACAGAGGGCTGGTTTCAAGTGCAGGGCACATCAGTTGTTTATTCGTAAAGGACCACAGAAGGAGGCAGGTAGCTGGGTCCAGGGGCAGGCAGAAGGTCATACACAGAAGGAGGCAGGTAGCTGGGTCCAGGGGCAGGCAGAAGGTCATACACAGAAGGAGGCAGGTAGCTGGGTCCAGGGGTAGGCAGAAGGTCATACATAGGGGGTCCAAAAAGGCAACAGTACAGGCAGGGAAAAAGCTAGTAACGTCGCCCGGGAGATCCAGCAATATTTCGATAACAGGAAATCCGATAGGCTAAAGCACAGGCAGGGAACAGGCAAAAGGCATCGTTAGTGAGGCAGGCCAAAACGATCATACACGGGAGGATTCAATTACGGGAAAAACAGAGCTCCGACCTAGACATGTGTCTCAAAACAAACAATACCTCACAGTGATTGGGTGCAAAGAACTGAACTAAATAGTGTGTGATAATGACATACAGGTGTGTGAACAGGTGATCAGAATTCAGGTGATTGGAATCTGGAGCGTGAGCTGTGTTCAGGGGATCTATGTGTTTGAGAGTGTGAGTTGGAAGCAGACGTTACAATACTAAATAAAATGTGAAAATTGTTTTGATTTAGAATGGAACATTATCATGCACCTGTCTTGAAAAAAATACATGTCATCTATGCACTTAAAAAGCGAATGGAGGAAGCTTTTCCCGTGGTTCATTTTCATGCCAGCCAGGTCGTTTGTACTCCTGTTGTACATAAGCACTGTGCTTAATATTAAGAAAGTTGAGAAATAAATATAGTAGGCCTAGCCTATAGAAAGCTGTTGGAATCCTCCCCCTTTTAATAGAGGCCATCACTTTGTTTTCTCACGCAATTGCATAGCCTATAGAAATGTTGCGCAACATGAGCTCATGGGCACTCATGAAGTGTTTGATTAGATTTTTGATCACATTTCAATTGATGTCAGACTGATTAGAGGGACAATTGAGTGCTGAGTACCAGGCAGTTAGCAAGTTTGGTAGGCAACTAATGATCATCCGCAGCATCAGAGCTTGGAGAAACATAATTTCCGTGACTAAACGGTCACGTGGAATTTCACTGCTATCATGACTTGTGAACGCCGGTGTGGCGGTAATACGGTCACCGTAACAACCCTACACCCAACTAAATTTGTCACTCGTGAAACATAGTGGAAAGGTTGCAGTAAAAGGAGAACCATGCACAGTAATCATTTTGATTAACCTTCTATTACAGACTCATTTTAGACATTTTATTTGCATACCAATTTAACAATATAGTCAACATGATTTTCAAAACCTTTTATTGAATTTAGAGAAATATTATCACTATTGTTCTCTGTAAAATGTTTGATGTTAATTGTATGACTCTGAAACTTGTTGATTCATTTAATGACTTATCCATCTAAAGAATTATGTTGGATGTTTAAATGATCACTTTATTATAATTTATTTTGGAAACAGTGTCAACCATAGAGATACAGTACATAACGGACTTGTCTTGGTATAGACATTGCCGTTGAGAGATTCCACCTTTTTAAAACTGGGTGGGGATTCCAATGGGTTTGGCGTGACCAGCCAATAATCAGAGAGCGTTGTCTTCCTCAAATTGTGTTGCCTATGGTTTGTAAACCAAAGACTAAGGTAATATCCAGGAGCCAAGACCAAGATTTATCCCAGGACACTGGTCCCAAGATCCAGTGTGTGTGTGTTTGTTTGTTTGTGTGTTTGTGTTTGTTTGTTTGTGAGGGGGGGGGGGGATAAATGTGTGTTTGGGTGTTCACACTTCATTTTCCAACGAGCCCATTCACCACCGGTGGTGTAGAAATCTCCTTGGCTGTGTATAGACTCGATAGCATTAGTGCTGCATGCAGAAATAGACCCCATTCTGACATGTTGACAGCGCCTGGTGAAAAACACCTCCGTTTGCTACAGTATGGCCGTGTCTCAAATTACACTCTGTGCAGTGCTTTAGACCAGGGACCATAGGGCTCTCATCAAAAGTAATGCACTATGTAGGGAATAGGGTGCCGTTTGGGGCGTAACCTATGTACCTGAGAAACCATTGCCGTTTAAACTAATTCAATTAGTCTTGTCTAATTTAAAGTTGGATCCGTAGTCTTAAAGGCACATTCGCTGAATTTGCTATCTGTTATAATATACCTCTCCTCCTGGGCCGTTGGATGTAGACTTCTTTGCATGCGTCCCAGTGAGGCAGTGTTCTGAAGGCACTGAATGTATAATGATGTTATACAAGGCTTGCTCATCCTAACTTGCCGTGTTCTCTCTCTCTCTCTCTCTCTCTCTCTCTCTCTCTCTCTCCCCCTCTCTCTCTCACTCTAACTCTCCCCCCTTCACTCTTGAAGTCAACGCAGAGTGAATTCCAGAGAAGTAACTTCCAACTCTCATCCCTGTCTCACGGTAGGTCCACTTTGTTAATAGTTGTTTCCTCCACTGCTTAGGGTAGGCAATTTCCCCCCCCACTCTGCTTAGGAGCTCTATTTCTTTTTTCTCAGCGTGTGTCCTGTGTCTCTACCATTTGACTTGCGCCCTGCACTCAATTGCTCCATTGCGTCCAGTGCAATCGAGCTACAAGAACAAAGATTTCCCGTGCTGTGTCTGTCCATCGTGTGCCCAGTCTGTCTATTGGGATGCTGGTGGCTGGTGCAATGATTAGCTTTTAAGATGGGATGAAAAATGAAACAATGCAACGTTATTTTTTTTTTTCCATTCTTTTCATCTAAATATAGAAAAGCCTTGTGTTTTTATTGATCAGCTGGAGCTGTACAGGCAAGCTTGGGGAAAATGTGAGCCGTCATCATGGCAGATTGTGTCCCGCAGGAGATAAAACACGCACGGGCGGGCACACCTCCAACACAAACCTCCACACACATCCTCTCCTGGCTAACACACACAGTCAAACACATCCCACCTTCTCCACAGGTCCTCACCCGGTCCAGTAAAGACAGATATAAACTGGGAGGTTTGATTACGGCAAAGCACATTTTGTTTCCCACTCTGCTACACTGATCATGTTTAAACAGCAGCGTGTGTGTGTGTGTGTGTGTGTGTGTGTGTCTCTTTTTGTATTTTTTTCCCCGGCGGCTTTTGTCTTCTTATTTTCACAGTGTGGTGTCATCGAGTCTCTTTTCTATTCATATCACAGCTCCCAGACAATGTGCGTTGTTTTGACTGTCATGTTGTGCCTGTTGTATATTGAGACGGTTGGTAACAACCTCCCAAAACATTCCTTATCTGCCCTCCCTCCTAAATTGCCATAGGGGGGATGTCTGGGTCTGGTTTTCCCCCCACTCTGCACCGTACGATAGTTTCCACTGCCCATGCACCACCACTCCATTCCTCCATTGATCACGGCTGACCGCGGCGGCGGTGGTGTGTGTGGTACGTCCCTGGCTCTCTACCGTTTGTGACGTGCGCCCTCCTGCACTCAATTGCTCCATTGCGTCAAGTGCAATCGAGCTACCTCAGTCCACACAATGGACTGTGCTGGTGAGTAGACCTGGGTGGTATAACGTATACTGGGGTATTATCGAAATACCCACGGTATGATTTTCAATAACGTCCCCAAATTATAACATGACGATCCATTGTTGTGCAGCGCAAGAGAAGTGATCAAGTTACACTTGAAGTTCACTACTAATGTTTGTCAGCTAAAATATCTTATTACTATAAGAGTAACTATCTAACTATCTGTAACTATGTGCCCAATACATTTTCTCCAGCCCAGGGCTCCAGCTATACATTTGGTTTGCTAACTTGCTAGCTAAATGTCTAGCTTGCAAGATCAAGCTTCTTGAGAGTAGGCTTAAACACTGGTATACACTGATAAGTCCATACTGGGTAAAATGCCGTTTGGTCTCTGTTCTTTTTTAATCAGGTTTTTCATCCTCTCCTTCTAATCAGGGCCTGATTCAGATCTGGGACACCAAGTGAGTGCAATTAACTATGAGGTAGAAACAAAAAAATGGTGTTTTGGCCCTTTTGGACTGGAAGTTGCTCTGATGTACAGTATACACTAACAGTATGTGTCTTTGAAAGTGAAGTGTACTCTCCCACTCCAGGTATCTCTCCCCTAGAGAGCTTTTCAGCCCACTCCCAAAACCCCACCACCCCCTCTCGTCTCTACATACGGTCACCGCGTTCAGTCACCACATCAACAGTCACCGTGCATCAGGTCCCAACGGGCGCCCTAGCAGAAAGAAAGGGCAGGCAAGGACACACTAGCCACTAGCCACTGCTAGCTAGTGCCAGGCTAGCCAGGGCAGCAGAAGGCCGAGCTCAGCAGGGACAGCCCAATGCAATCTGTCTCTGGCGGAACACATGTCAGGCCAATACACATCACAGCCAGCTCTCTTTACCCAGTGTTAAAGTCTCACGCTGATCCCAAACCTGTCACTTATTGGCAGTGGCACAACAGAGAACACATAGTGTAGTACAGGGTTTTGCCGTTTAGCTGCTAACCCCTGGTTTTGATAAATCTTTATTATTTTATCGTTACATCCATGTGTTTTTTGTTATGAGTGAGATTTTGGTAGTGTTATTTGGAAGAGGGGAACGTTGGAGAGCGAATGTGTGTTTGGGACAGTAAAACAGTAAGGGGGAAAGTAAAGGAGAAGACATAAAAAGAGAGCCGGAGGCAATGAAAAAGAGTTCAGACCAAAAGCCACTTCAATGGCTGATGTATGCCGTGCACTGCGAGAGAGACAGCCACAGAATGATTTGGGGCCAGACAGTGCTGTCACACACCAAGCTGTGTGTGTGTGTGTGTGTGTGTGTGTGTGTCCAAGTGTGTGTGTCCAAGTGTGTGTGTCCAAGTGTGTGTGTCCAAGTGTGTGTGTCCAAGTGTGTGTGTCCAAGTGTGTGTGTCCAAGTGTGTGTCAAAGTGTGTGTCAAAGTGTGTGTCAAAGTGTGTGAGAGAATTATTAATATGCCGTGCTCTGTTTATAGTACACAGTTCATACTTTTAAAGGGATTGCTGCTATGAACAGAGGATTTCACTTTAAAGATGGGATCAAAATGAAACAATGCAACCTGTTGTTGCTGTTCTCGTCATCTAAATACGAAAGCATTGTGTGTTCTCTATTGTTCAGTTGGAGCTGCACATGCATCTTGCTTGGGGAAAATGTGAGCCGTCATCATGGCAGATTGTTTCCCACAGGATATGATAAAACACGCACGTGCGGGCACACCTCCACACACATCCTCTCCTGGCTAACACACACAGTCAAACACATCCCGCCTTCTCCACAGGTTCTCACCCGGTCCAGTAAGGACATATATGAACTGGGAGTGTAATGATGGGGCGGTGAGAACCTGTCGGAAGCAGGTGCAGGTGAAACGTTTTAATAAAACAACAACAACCAAGAACGCGATACTAACACAAGGCAGAACGCAAGAACAACACCCAGACATGAAACTGAAACAGAAACAATGACACCTGGGGAAGGAACCAAAGGGAGTGACATATATAGGGCAGGTAATCAAGGAGGTGATGGAGTCCAGGTGAGTGTCATGACGCGCTGGGGCGCGTGACGATGGTGACATGTGTATCGGGACAATGAGCAGCCTGATGACCTAGAGGCCGGAGAGGGAGCCCACGTGACAGGGAGGTTTGATTACTGCACATTTGTTTCCCACTCTGCTATACGGATCATGTTTAAACAGCGTGTGGTGTGTGACTGTTCATTTCTGCCCGGGGGCTTTTGTGCACTGGGTGTTGTCTACTACTAAACTAAACTGTATTATGTCCCATTGTACAAGTACAGTTTGATACAAGTAAGGCTTGTTTGAAACAAGCTATTGGATTATGCTATTTGGTATGAAACCATCAATTATGGTCTACCTCAGTCGAGGTAAAGCCCTATAAGCCTTGGATTGGATTAATTCGATGCTCGTGTGTGGAAGGGGGGTTATGGGGAGGATGTATAGCCAATGGCACCGCAATGTATGGGACTGGTGGGCTCACTGTACAAAACAACAATGTGGTTTACAGTATTGTTTGAATGTTTTATTGACAGGGTAAACCCAACGGGATGCGTCATCTTGTTTTCACCGTGGTTTTGAATTCAGGTCAAAGAAAAGCAACATCAATGTCAACAGTTCTAGCGATGACATGGTGCAACGGATGAAAAGAAAAGTGAGACAAATGATCCGCACCTGCTCACAAAACAAACATACTAAACCGTTAAAAAGACCATGTCTGCAGATGGATCGGTGGTGTTAATTTGAAAACATCAATAGTTATCAGGTGGATGAAAATAAGAAATTCCACTCTATCATGTTTGTGATTAAAAGATTAACAGTGTTCAAAAAAAATTGTCCACCTTATTCTTAGATTTTTTTGCAATGATATTTTTTTATTCAGTTTTCATATTGGGTTGCAGAATAACATTTGGGGCCTGGGAAGCCCTCACCTCCTGGGTCTAGAAAGCCCTAACCTCCTGGGTCTAGAAAGCCCTAACCTCCTGGGTCTGGAAAGCCCTAACCTCCTGGGTCTGGAAAGCCCTAACCTCCTGGGTCTGGAAAGCCCTAACCTCCTGGGTCTGGAAAGCCCTCACCTCCTGGGTCTGGAAAGCCCTAACCTCCTGGGTCTAGAAAGCCCTCACCTCCTGGGTCTGGAAAGCCCTAACCTCCTGGGTCTGGAAAGCCCTAACCTCCTGGGTCTGGAAAGCCCTAACCTCCTGGGTCTGGAAAGCCCTAACCTCCTGGGTCTAGAAAGCTCTAACCTCCTGGAGCTAGAAAGCCCTAACCTCCTGGAGCTAGAAAGTCTTGGCTCTTCACTTGATTGTGGTACAGTCGTTCCCATTCGCACAGCGAAGAGCAGGAAGCCACTAAAGGTGTTATGGTTATAATGATCACCAAAAGGCCCCTTGTCCTTTGGGAAGACACATGTAGACCACATCTCCTACCTCCAGCTCGAAAGTTAGTGCATTAGATACGTGAAAATTTTGTCATTTAATTCTCAGTTGAATGTAACTTTCTGGTCATTCTTGCATATACACCCAACAATACACCTGCAGAAATAAGTGATGGTGAATCTAAAGTAGTAAACTCCTATGAGTGGTGCTGTGAAGATAACTGTGAGTCGCAGGCTGTGCCGATGTTTGTAATGACAGTACCGTAGACGAGGGTGGTTTCAGTATTGAATGGTCCTACAGCTCCTGAACCAGTCAAACTAGCAGAGAAAGGCAACCTTTGGTCTGTCTGCACTCACCCTCTCCAGCTCCTCCACCTTGTTCCTCTGGAGCTGCAGTTCAGTCTTAGTGACGCACAGCTCCTCTCGAAGAGTCGTCACCTCCCTTTTCTGCTCATCCAACTCCCTCTCACTGGCAGTCACGCTGGCCATCCATGGTGGACAGCTCAGCTGTTTACCCTGGTTTCTTTCTCTCCTCTACCTTGTTCTTCCGGAGCTGCAGTTCAGTGTTAGTGGCGCTCAGCTCCACTCTCTCTTCTACCCGCGACAGCACCCAGGATGTTCACTTTGTCTCTCAGCACCCTCAGCTCAGTCCAGATGTCAGGGTTGGTGGGGGTCTTGCCAGTCACCTCTTTGTGGCTTGTCTCGGGTAGCGGCATAACAATGACTGTCAATCACACTCTCTCCCTGAGCCCATACCCCCAAACAGACAGTACAGCAACACCAGCAGAAGTACAGCATCCCTCATTCTAAAATGATTGTATACAGGCTCAGTGCCCTCCTTTACATCCACAAACCACTTGATTAGTCAATAGGGAGAATTTGACTTATGTCTGGTGGAACTGTTTCAAAAGAAAGCACAGGCTGGACAAACACAGACCGATATTACGTTATAAGATGTCAGTTATATCTGTTTCTTAAGACCGTGGGAGCACACGATGTATTACATTTTAAACTCAGCACTCTCGTGACAGTAGCAGTCTCCTAAAATGTATGTTTTTGTTGACTGGCTTGAGTTACCATGTGGTGTTTACATGAAAAACTCTCTGATTTGAACCAAATTAGGCTATATTGTGTCGGGTAGTGTTTTGATCGGGTTTGTCGGTCGGTCCCCCGCTCGCCTTCTGTTTCTCTCAAGTACGCACCCACACCCTTATGTGGGCGCACACACACGTGCACATACACGTTTTCTCTCACTCTCTCTCAACCCCTAAAGAAAAAACGAATCAAAGCAGGCAAATTATGTTATATTATGTAGTCGGCTTGAGACAAACATGGTTTGGGATAATTGGGCTGTATGCTTTACGTAACTCCCCAAAAGCGCTGACTTCAACCAAGGGATCAACTGAAGAAACAAACATGTCAAATTGTCCTCATCTAAGATTATTTACCCTCCCGAAGACATCTCACTCTCCCCTTCAAAAGAGTGTTAAGTGTCTGGCGGTAGCATATGATCCATTATTATTATTATTATTATTCCCATTGGGAATTCAGAAAGCTTTGCCGCCGGAATGCCTTTGTTTAATCTCAGCGGGTTTCCGCAGGATAAAAGGCAGACAGGCCTGCAGTCAGACTCTGGGGAGGAAACATTCAAGAACAAACTTCATCATGACACGAGCATTCAAGAGCACAAGGAATTGCAATTACCAAGCAATTTCAGACACCAGACCTTGGCAATGTTATGTCATGTGGTTTGGGAGTGTGTGTGTTCGTTACACCATAATTACGTCTCTGTTTTGCTTGGTCATTCTCTATTTGCAACCTTTGCGTTTCGTCTTCGTACTTTTCCCCGGGAGTAAGCTTGACCTAAAAGCTCTTGTCATGATGGAGCTTAATTGTATTAGTTGGCATCAATGTCCCCCTTATTGAACAGGCACTTAGCCACCAGAGTATTTAGCTTAAATGGCTAATACTTGCTGGTGGGTATATTTGGTTTACACGCACCGTCTGAACGGTCAGTTAGTTTTGACCCACCAGGTTTTTTTTTTCAGTAGAACAGAGATGGACCTGATATGAATCAATTGACTAAAGATTAGTGACTGTACACACTATACAATAAAAATGCCACCTGGAATGTGTGTGTTACGATCCTATGGGTGTGCATACTGTGCTTGTCTGTGTGTGCGAAAGAGAAAGACCATTAGTATCTGTCCCTGGCAGACCATTAGTATCTGTCCGTGGGTACTCCTGGTCCATAATCTAGCCGCATGGTCTGGTTGCTGCAGGTATTGAAAAAGGCCTGTGTCATGCGTCCATTCCCTGGAAGGATCCGTAATGTCACAGAAGCCAAATCAACAACAGATCATCGATCGCTTTACACATTTGGAATCGTAGGTGGGGAAAAAAACATGAAAGTCCACCTGATGCTTTTTTCCCCTTCTCTTTAACTAGGCAAGTCAGTTAAGAACACATTCTTATTTACAATGACAGCCTAACCCGAACAACGCTGGACCAATTGTGCACCACCCAATCACAGCTGGATGTGATTCAGCCTGGATTTGAACCGGGGACTTTAGTGACACCTCTTGTGCTGAGGTGCAGTGCCTCAGCCACTCGGGAGCTCTGTAGTGCCCCATATTTAATCTGTGGTCTCTTTTTCCTGAAAATGAACCTCTTTATGGCAGACTATTGGTCTAAACTTGACTCTATAAGAGTTGGCAGTGATAACATGGAACTCATAAAATTGATACAAGGGAGGACAATGCTTAAGTAGGTGATGGCCACGGTGAAGACACAAATCATTAAGCATTACCTTATCCCCCTCCATTTACACTATTTGCAGGAAGAACCTACTTTTCACCTTTCAAAAGGTCCAAAAAAAACAAAACAGATGGTGAGTTATGCCTACTTCTTTGCATGCTAGAATCTCAATTATTAAAATGAATTTCATCCCTTGTATCAATTTTATGAGTTCCATGTTACCGCTGCCTCCTCCTATAGAGTCAAGTTTAGACCAATAGTCTGCCATAAAGACTATTGCAGACCACAGATTAAATATGGAACACTACAGAGAACAAAAGCATCAGGTGGGCTTTCATCGCCTATCATTCCAAATGAGTGCAGTAGTTGCTCCAATAAGAATACAATATGCACTATTTTCTGGGTTGGCTCCTAAAAAATGTGAATTATTGTTTGGACCAATTATAGTTTCCGCAGTAAATGTGTGGAAAGCAACAGAGACGCATTCGAGATCTAATCTTAAATGGCATTCATACTCTCCAATAGGGTGTAAAAAGGAATTGTGTAGATCTAGGAAGGGTATTTATACTTTCAAAAATACGTGAATGGACTCTTTAGCTTCCAGGAAATCCGCCAGTGTTTTAATGTCCCGGGGGTGGTTGAATTCTGGTAGAAAGTCAACGATATAATCTCTGTACCAAATATTGCCATTAGATCCAATGGTGATGTCGATTTGTGATGAATCTGAATTGAACACCAATGGAGAGTGCGGTTGGCAGGAACCACAGCTGCTAAGAAAATGATTGTACCAAGGTGGATACCACCTCATCAGTTACCATTGCAGCATTGGTTCTTCAAATTTAAGGAAGTTGTCTGATGGAACTGTCCACAGCCAGGATTCACAAGGCCAGGGTGTCCACTTTGGACATCTGTGGGGAAAAGCAGCAGTAGACATTTCTTAACTATTATCCAACAGATCTGTACATCTACGAATGGATCTCTATAATTTGTAAACTATTTCTGATGTTTGTACTATGCAAGGTGTATTTATTTATCTGCGTTTTTATTTCACAATAGATTTTTTAGATATGCTTAGATTACCGGGTGGGTGGGGGGTGTTCAATAAATAAATATATACAGTACCAGTCAAAAGTTTGGACACCTACTCATTCAAGTGTTTTTCTTAATTTTTGACTTTTTTCTACATTGTAGAATTTTTAAATATTTTTTAATTAAACCTTTATTTACCAGGTTGGCCAGTTGAGAACAAGTTCTCATTTACAACTGCGACCTGGCCAAGATAAAGCAAAGCAGTGCGAAAAAAAACAACAACACAGAGTTACACATGGAATAAACAAACGTACAGTCAATAACACAATAGAAACATCTATATACAGTGTGTGCAAATGTAGTAAGATTAGGGAGGTAAGGCAATAAACAGGCCATAGTGGCAAAATAATTACAATTTAGCATTAACACTGGAATGGTAGATATGCTGATGATGTGCAAGTAGAGATACCGGGGTGCAAAAGAGCAACAAAAAAACAACAATATGGGGGTTAGGTAGTTGGGTGGGCTATTTACAGATGTGCTGTGTACAGGTGCAGTGATCAGTAACCTGCTCTGACAGCTGATGCTTAAAGTTAGTGAGGGAGATATAAGTCTCCAGCTTCAGTGATTTTTGCAATTCGTTCCAGTCATTAGCAGCAGAGAAACGGAAGGAAAGGCAGCCAAAGGAAGAGTTGGCTTTGGGGATGACCAGTGAAATATACCTGCTGGAGCGCGTGCTACAGGTGGGTGTTGCTATGTTGACCTGTGAGCTGAGATAAGGTGGGGCTTTACCTAGCAAAGACTTACAGATGATCTGGAGCCAGTGGGTTTGGCGACAAATATGTAGAGCGAGCCAGCCAACAAGAGCATACGGATCACAAAGTGGTGGGTAGTATATATTTTTTTATTTAACCTTTATTTAACCAGGTAGGCCAGTTGAGAACAAGTTCTCATTTGCAACTGCGACCTGGCCAAGATAAAGCATAGTCATTCGACACATACAACAACACAGAGTTACACATGGAATAAACAAAACATAGTCAATAATACAGTAGAACAAAAGAAAACAAAAAGTCTATATGAGTGCAAATGAGGTGAGATAAGGGAGTTAAGGCAATAAATAGGCCATGGCGGCGAAGTAATTACAATATAACAACCAGTGATATATATATATATATGTGTGAGATATACCTGCTAGAGCGCGTGCTATGAGTGGGTGTTGCTATGGTGACCAGTGAGCTGAGATAAGGCGGCACTTCACCTAGCAGAGACTTGTAGATAACTTGTAGCCAGTGGGTTTGGCGACGAGTATGAAGCGAGGGCCAACCAAGGAGAGTGTACAGGTCGCAATGGTGGGTAGTGTATGCTCTCGTTGCTTTGGTGACAAAACGGATGGCACTGTGATAGACTGCATCCAGTTTGTTGAGTAGAGTGTTTGAGACTATTTTATAGATGACATCACCGAAGTCGAGGATCGGTAGAATGGTTAGTTTTAGTTCTAGTCGTATGGCATTGACGCTCGTCTGGAGGTTAGTTAACACAATGTCCAAAGAGGGTACCAGAAGTATACAGAATGGTGTCGTCTGCGTAGAGGTGTACCAGAGAATCACCAGCAGCAAGAGCAACATCATTGATGTATGCAGAGAAGAGAGTCGGCCCAAGGATTGAACCCTGTGGCACCCCCATAGAGACTGCCAGAGGTCCGGACAACAGGCCCTCTGATTTGACACACTGAACTCTATCAGAGAAGTATTTGATAAACCAGGCGAGGCAATCATTTGAGAAACCAAGGCTGTCGAGTCTGCCAATAAGAATGTGGTGATTGACAGAGTCGAAAGCCTTGGCCAGGTCGATGAATACGGCTGCACAGTAATGTCTCTTTTCGATGGCGGTTATGATGTCGTTTAGGACATTGAGCGTGGCTGAGGTGCACCCATGACCAGCTCTGAAACCAGATTCCATAGCGGAGAAGGTATGGTGGGATTCGAAATGGTCGGTGATATGTTTGTTAACTTGGCTTTCGAAGACATTAGAAAGACAGGGTAGGATAGATTTAGGTCTGTAGCAGTTTGGGTCTAGAGTGTCACCCCCTTGGAAGAGGGGGATGACTGCGGCAGCTTTCCAATCTTTGGGAATCTCAGACGATACGAAAGAGAGGTTGAACAGGCTAGTAATAGGGTTTGCAACAATTTCGGCAGATCATTTTAGAAAGAGAGGGTCCCGATTGTCTAGCCCGGCTGATTTGTAGGGGTCCAGATTTTGCAGCTCTTTCAGAACATCAACTATCTGGCTTTGGGTAAAGGAGAAATGGTGGGGGCTTGACCGCGGACCCATTATGGATTTAGGGTTGTACCTGGTAGGTTCCTTGATAATTTGTGTGAGATTGAGGACATCTAGCTTAGATTGTTGGACGGCCGGGCTGTTAAGCATATCCCAGTTTAGGTCACCTAACAGTACGAACTCTGAAGATAGATGGGGGGCAATCAATTCACATATGGTATCCAGGGCTTAGCTGAGGGCTGAGGGGGTCTATAACAAGTGGCAACAGTGAGCAACGTATTTCTGGAAAGGTGGATTTTTAAAAGTAGAAGCTCGAACTGGTTGGGCACAGACCTGGATAGTATGACAGAACCCTGCAGGCTATCTCTTCAGTAGATTGCAACTACGCCCCCTTTTGCAGTTCTATCTTGACGGAAAAAAAGGTTGTAGTTTGGGATGGAAATTTCAGAATTGATGGTGGCCTTCCTAAGCCAGGTTTCAGAAACCGCTAGGACATCAGAGTTGGCGGAGTGTGCTAAAGCAGTGAATAAAACAAACTTAGGGAGGAGGCTTCTGATGTTAACATGCATGAATTCAAGGCTTTTACGGTTACAGAAGTCAACAAATGAGAGCGCCTGGGAAATAGGTGTAGTACTGGAGCTACAGGGCCTGGGTTAACTTCTACATCACCATAGGAACAGAGGAAGAGTAGGATAAGGGTACGGCTAAAGGCTATAAGAACTGGTCATCTAGTGCATTGGGAACAGAAAATAAAAGGAGCAGATTTCTGGGCACGGTAGAATAAATCCAGTGCATAATGTACAGACAAGGGTATGGTAGGATGTGAGTACAGTGGAGGTAAATCTAGGCATTGAGTGACGATGAGAGAGGTTGCATCTCTAGAGGCACCAGTTAAGCCAGCTGAGGTCTGAATGGGTGGGGGGTGTGATAAAAGAGCTATCTAAGGCATTTTGTGCAGGACTGAGGGCTCTACAGTGAAATAAAACAATAATAACTATCTTAAACAGCGGTAGACAAGGCATATTGACATTAGAGAGAGGCATAATGCAATCACAGGTGTTGATCAGGAGAGCTAAGACAACAACGGATAAATGGCGATGAATGGGCGGCGAGGGTCAGTTAGGTACACACAGGACCTGAGTTCGAGGCTGGGGCCGACAGATAAACAAAATGAGGTACCGTGTTGGTGAACAGTCCAGCAGGCATCAGTTGTGTAGCCGAGTGATCATAGGGTCCAATGAGCAGCAATAGGTGAGTCAAGGGGCCATTCGGTAGTCCCTACTACGCTAGGTGAGCTGGAGACACAGCGTTCAGAAAGCTAGCATGCCGTGGCTAGCAGATGGTTCTTCGGCGACATCGCAACGTAAAAGCCTGTTGAAACACATTGAACGATTACGTCGGCAGACCAGTCGTGATGGATCAGCGGGGCTCCATGTCAACAATAAAGGGTCCAGGCCAATTGGCAAAAGAGGTATTGTAGCCCAAGAATTAGCTGGTATACTTCGTCAGCTAACTGGCGCTTGCCAACAATAGCCACTCGGTTGCAGCTAGCTAGCTGCGATGATCCGGTGTAATGGTCCAGAGCTTACGACAGGAATCCGGTGATGTGGTTGAGAAAAGCAGTCCGATATGCTCTGGGTTGATATCGCGCTGAGCAGACTGGAAGGTATTGTCCGAGCTAAAGCCGCTGGTGTCCGAGCTAAAGGTGAAGACCACTAGCAGTGGCTAACAATGACTAGTAGCTAGTTAGCTGGCTAGCTTCTGATGGAGGTTCCAGTTATAAGTAATAAAAATAGCAGATCCGTACCACATTGGGTGAGGCGGGTTGCAGGAAAGTATATTTTGTTCGTAGATGAAAAGTGAGATGAAAATATATCAGAAAAAAAATACGAAAAACAGAATATTTACACGGGACAAGGCAAACACACGTCCCACTGCTACGCCATCTTGGATCAGAGCCAATTATAGTGAAGACATCAAAACTATGAAATAACACGTATGGAATCATGTAGTAACCCCAAAAAATGTTAAACAAATCAAAATATATGTTATATTCTAGATTCTTCAAAGTAGCCACCTTCTGCCTTGATGACAGCTTTGCACACTCTTGGCATTCTCTCAACCAGCTTCATAATTAACACTGCTGGCAGATTCCCATTTTTACTGTGGGCCCCAAACGCATCCCAGAATAGTCTCTCTGTTGCAAAACGCCGCCTACACTTTATTCCCACTCAGCGCTAATAAGAGACGCCAGGCTGTGTATGTGTGTGTTATTTGCCACTTACGTTGAGTGAGTTTTTTCCCTCCCAGTCAAACATATATTAATGTTGTCAGCACTAGAGAGTATGGAAGAGCTATAGGGAGACTGCAAAGTGGCCGCTTGAGAGAGAGCGGGAGGAAGGCTTTGAGAGAATTCAAGCAATTTAGTTTGAGTGTAGCACGTTATAAAAGGATGGGACCACAGCTGAGACAAACTTGGCTTAGACGAACACGATAATGTGTTCATGCTCACAGTCACGCCCCTCTCTCATTTTCCTCCTCTTTATTTGTCCCCCTCCATTTCATGTCTCCTCCTTCCATTTTTCATTTACCTCGCTCGCTCAACGTCCCTCTCTCTCTCTCCCTGTGCCCTACCTTCCGTATTGCTTGCTATTCCTACATCCTCCTGTCTTTAGTGGACCTTCTCCCTCTCTTGCTGTTAGTGTTTTTGCCCCTCTTGCCCTCTAAATTTCTCCCTCGCTGTCAGTCTTCCTCTCCTCTGCACCAGTCCTCCTCTATTTGTGTATGCACCCCCCCACTCCCTCCATCCTCTATCGAGTCAACACTGTTGCTGTAGAGTCTCAAGGGGCGATACATAGAGAGAAAGAGAGAGAGTTTGAAAGCGAGAGAGCGGGCGCCAGGTGAGGCACTACATGGCCCGGAGCTCCCGCTAAGCGCATTAGCCGCTGACGCTAACCAAGCTCTGTTCCCAGCGGATGGGCCATACTGTAGCAGCTAGGATAAAAAAACGAGCCCCGGCACCATGACCTCATTCTCTGTTCACGTCAAATCAAAGCCTCCTGTTTACAAGCTACTGCTGCTTCCGTCGCCACCGCCTAGTCAGCTATTAGTTTGTCTAATTTTCTCCGTATCTCTTTCTCTCTCGTGGTCTCCCGCATCCTCCCTCACTCTATTGCGGTACGAGGAAGATTGTGGAATAGTTTACAGCGGTGGGTGAAGTCAATGATTATCACCACACAGCCTCAGGGAAGCTAACTGTGCCCTTTAGCATTTGCTAGCCTACCTCTGCTCTACTAGGCAGTAGGGTTGGAGAGTATCCAGATGTTCATATCATCATACCACCCTTCTCTCTCACATTTACAGTATTACCGGCTTAGTACACAAGGGGGCGCCAAAAATAAAAATAAAAAGCACATTGGATGTCTATTACCAGAATGCTAACAAAATTTGCACAAGTAATAGCACATTTCCATGGAGGCTGCTAGCTAAATTAGCTAAATTTGCACAAACAAAAATAAACGCATTGTATAGACAGGCAATCCAGCTCATAAAGTTATACATGTATAGGTAGGAGCTACCAATGTCATTTTTGAGTTTGGACATTTACAAGCGAATGTAAACGAGAGACATTGTGCAAATTAACAAAGGTTTGACGCATGCTTGTCTGGAGGAAGAACGGTACTGTGTACACACTGTGCCTGTGTGGAGTCTGGGAGTCGCTAGGGCAACTGGCCTGCCTGCTCTGCTAGGAGAAGAGGGGGGAGGAGAAGACAGGCCCAGAACGAGAGGAGAAAAAAATGCAAGGAATCAGCTACAGTGGCGGCTGTACAGATAATTGTTAAGAAGCAGTGCGGCTTGGTTGGGTTGTGTTTCGGAGGATGCATGGCTTTCAACCTTCGTCTCTCCCGAGCCCGTACGGGAGTTGTAGCGATGAGACATGATAGTAACTACTAACAATCGGATACCACAAAAATTGGGGAGAAAAGAGGGTAAGAAAAAAAAGAAAGCTTAACAATATGATGCCCCGTGATCTTATTAATTCAGCCACTTACTTAGATAACTAGCAAGTTAAAATTAGGGGTTGCCCTAATGCAGAATTCTTTGTTCATCACACCGGGTGGAAAAAAACGAAATACTGTTTTGTAAACTGAGATCTAAAATGCTTCTTATTGTAATTTCTGCTCAGCATCAAACTAATGTTGTGCTTCAGATGCGGGCCTTCCTCTCCCTAAATTCTAATTAGCTTTTTATGCGGGCCAATTGGAAACAACAACAGCGGCTTTTTAAATTTTTTTAATCCCAGCATTTCAGAGTAGGACGAAGTTTCCATGTTTCACTGATGTAAGGTCAGTATTGCATGTTCCAAGCAATTGCTTAAGGTAAACTGATCTTAGATCAGATCTGTGTCGTCGTGGTAACTTCTACCAGAAGCACTAGGGATTTCAAGGCATGAAAGCGCTAAAGCAGTGTAGATATAGGGTCAAACGAGCGCTTTAAGTGCATACAGTATGTTTGTTATCCCTGGTGTGTGTCTGCTGTTTTCTAAAGGATCACACAAACTGTGTCAGACGTGAATGTTTTGGAAGTGAGTGGGTGTGTTTATCTGTTTTTGTAGTGTGTGTCTGTGTGCCCAACGCCGAGCGTCCATGTGAGTTATGTGTGTGAATAAATGAGTGTGTGTGTGTGGGAGTAAGCTTCAAAAGCCACTGTGGGGTGACTGCAAATCCTGCTTGACTATGAATGGAACTGAAAGGTGGGGTAGCGAGGGCTGTGGATTTTTAGCAGTTCAGTGATGTGGCGACGCGTGGTTCTCTATCGCCGTGACCATCTTGTCTGTTTTCCGACAGAACGACAAGCACTTGGTGTTATGAAGAATGCCCTGAACGTAACACAATACTCTGTGACTCATTGAGTGATTTGTAGCCTTTCTCATGCGAGTCGTCAGTCCTTCGTTCTCTCAAGTGCGAGTGGAAACGGTTTCGACTTTGTATGTGTGTGTGGCTGAGAGAGAGAGAGAGAGAGATGGCAAGACTTGCTGCCATTGAAGGCCACTCAGTCCGACAGAGGCAAATAATCTACTCACAATGCCTTGTGCCACATCAGAGGGTATCTCCAAGGGTTCCAAATGACCTCTTCACATCAAATAACATTTTATTGGTGCCATACACATATTTAGCAGATGTTATTGCGGGTGTAGCGAAATGCTTGTGTTCCTAGCTCCAACAGTGCAGTAGTATCTAACAATTCACAACAATACACACAATCTAAAAGTAAAAGAATGGAATTAAGAAATATATAAATATTAGATCAAGCAATGTCGGAGTGGCATTGACTAAAATACAGTAGAATAGAATACAGTATATACAGTACATTTGGAAAGTATTCAGACCCCTTCCCTTTTCCCACATTGTATTCTAAAATTGATTAAATTGTTTTTTTCCCTCATCAATCTACACACAATACCCCATAATGACAAACCGGTGCCCCCGCACATTGGCTACCCGGGCTATCTGCATTGTGTCCCGCCACCCACTATCATAAATGCATAGT
>NC_056454.1:9574466-9579466 GCF_018296145.1 Oncorhynchus tshawytscha | reverse complement strand
TCTTTTTATGGGGTGCACTTTAAAAAATAACATTGTGTTGGTCTATCCTTGTTGGCTATGTAGCAAAGTCACGTAGATCATTTTAGACAAAAGCCTTTTAAAAAAACAGGCCATTTTGTTCCCGAAAAAAAACGAGTACTCCCAAATAATCGAATACTAATAACATTTGTTCAGATAATGGAATATCCGAAAAGCCCATCCCTAATCAACAGGAGTGTACGCTGATCACAGGACACCGTGCTACCGCCATCCATAGACATACGTATTCATATACATTCATAACCTTGAATATTCATTTCAGCATGTATACAGTACATCATTGGTATCACTCCGCAGTCCGCACCCAGTCGTTTGTATATAATAGTAGCACAGCACTGTTTTGCTAGCCAATGACAGATGGAGACTGCAGATGTGCATTTGTAGCTACATCTGGTGCAATGTATTTGTTGTTCATGTTCCCTGGCAGATAAACCGTTTTTAGGATCAACCATATAGACTTGAATTAAAACAGTTCAATTCATTGTCCCGCTCTCACCCCCAGTGTACAGGTCATTTAAGACTGCTGATGGAGGATATTGCTATGTGCTGAATTTGCCCAGGATTTTAAAAAGAGTTCAAATGAGGTGTATGTGTGCGCCCTACATGCTCATGTGTGGGTGTTTGCACTGAGAACTCCCTCTCCCTCTCTCTGTACTGAAAGACACTGTGTGTACTCGTTCCCCCTCACCTCTCTGCGGTGTGTTAAATATTTCGAGCTCGGGCACTCGCACTGCGTTGGGCAGCCCTAGCGTTGAGCGGTAGCCCATGGCCCGCGGGTGCAGGGTGGTCACGCTACGGAGGAAATTTGAGAAGAGCCTCCAGATAACTTTTAATATCCGATGTGCCGCTGCTGTTGGACATGTAGTGAGAGAGTTTACATCCATGGCTCTGTGTGAGTCTACTTCAACTGGATTTCAGTGGTTTAAGGATGTGATGGAAGAAAAGATGCAGGAAGATGTACACAGGCACGCACATATTATGGGTGTACACACACACACACACACACACACACACACACACACACACACACACACACACACACACAGTCTTTACAGAGGTACATTGACTCCAGGCCTGTGTGCTTAATATAAGGACAATGCTGCCCCCTTCAGGACAGGTATACATGTACACATCAGAATAGGAGAAACATCCACAGAAGATGGGTTACTTACACACACACGTTTGTTTAACTATCCTTGAGGGGACCACACAATTGATTCCCATTCAAAATCCAATTTTCCCTAAACCTAACCCTTAACCCCAAAACCTTAAACCTAATCCTAACTCCTAACCCTAATTGCAACCCTACTAACCCCTAAGCCTAAAAAAAAAAATGTTTTCCTTGTGGGGCCAGGGTGAAATGTCCACACAATTTTCCTAGTTTTTACTATCCTTGTCTGGTGTTCATGTTCCCACAAGGATAGTAAAACCAAACCACACATGAGGATACATTTATAAAATGTTTCAAATGAACTATTTTTCAGCACAATGCTCAGAAGGAGAACCACCTCAGACAGACTGATTATCACCAATGAGGGATTATTCATTTTACCAGGCAAGTCAGTTAAGAACAAATTCTTATTTTCAATGATTGTCTAGGAACAGTGGGTTAACTGCCTGTTCAGGGGCAGAATGACAGATTTGTAACTTGTCAGCTCAGGGATTTGAACTTGCAACCTTTCGGTCACTAGTCCAACGCTCAAACCACTAGGCTACCCTGCTGCCCCAATGATAGATGAGAACAAACAGAGGAATATAACAAAAATAATTATTGTGAAGAAGTGCTTGGCAAAGTTCTCCCAGACCTTTTTCGAACTGGCAAAAGCCCAGCCACCTCTAGGAGAGGGCTTGTCAGGACCCTCTTCATGCATGTTTGCTCTGATGTGGCGCCTGTAGCCTAATTGTCTGCCGAGTGAGGACTGACTGGGCTGGGAGGTTGAACTCTACTGCTTACACAGTCACGCAGTCTCTTCCCCTCTCTCTTTCTCTCTCCTTAACTCTGTTTCTGTCTTACCTCTCTCCTCTTTCTGTCTCTTGTCTCTCACTTTCTCTCTCTTTCTCTCTCTCTCTCTTTCTCTCTTTCTCTCTCCTTAACTCTGTTTCTGTCTTACCTCTCTCCTCTTTCTGTCTCTTGTCTCTCACTTTCTCTCTTACTCTTTTTCTCTCTTTCTCACTCTCTCTTTCTCTCTCTTGCTCTCTCTCTCTCTCTTTCTCTCTCTTGCTCTCTCTCTCTCTCTCTCTTTCTCTCTCGCTCTCTCTTTCTCTCTCGCTCTCTCTCTCTCTCTCTTTCTCTCTCCTTAACTCTGTTTTTACCTCTCTCCTCTTTCTGTCTCTTGTCTTCTCACTTTCTCTTTTTCTCTCTCTCTCTCTCTCTCTCTCTCTTGCTCTCTCTCTCTTGCTCTCTCTCTCTTGCTCTCTCTCTCTCTTGCTCTCTCTCTCTTGCTCTCTCTCTCTCTTGCTCTCTCTCTCTCGCTTTTTCTCTCTCCTTAACTCTGTTTCTGTCTTACCTCTCTCCTCGTCTCTTGTCTCTCACTTTCTCTCTGACTCTTTTTCTCTCTTTCTCTCATCTTATTTCTTTCTCTCAATTCAAGGGGATTTATTGGCATGGGAAACATATGTTAACATTGCCAAAGCAAGTGAAGTAGATAATATACACAAGTGAAATAAAAAAATAAAAATGAACAGTAAACATTATTCTCACCGAATTTCCAAAGCATTAAAGACATTTCAAATGTCATATTATGTATATATACAGTGTTGTAACAATGTGCAAATGGTTCAAGTACAAAAGGGAAAATAAATAAACATAAATATGGGTTGTATTTAAAATGGTGTTTGTTCTTCACTGGTTGCCCTTTTCTTGTGGCAACAGGTCACACATATTGCTGCTGTGATGGCACACTGTGGTATTTCACCCAGTAGATGGGAGTTTATCACAATCGGGTTTGTTTTCGAATTCTTTGTGAATCAGTGTAATCTGAGGGAAATATGTGTCTCTAATATGGTCATACATTTGGCAGGAGATTAGGAAGTGCAGCTCCGTTTCCACCTCATTGTGTGGGCAGTGTGCACATAGCCTGTCTTCCTCTTGAAAGCCAGGTCTCCTTTCTCAATAGCAAGGCTATGCTCACTGAGTCTGTACACAGTCAAAGCTTTCCTTAAGTTTGGGTCAGTCACAGTGGTCAGGTATTCATCCACTGTGTACTCTCTGTTTAAAATAGCATTCTACTTTGCTCTGTTTTTTTTTGTTAATTCTTTCCAATGTGTCAAGTAGTTATCTTTTTGTTTTCTCATGATTTGGTTGGGTCTAATTGTGTTGCTCTCCTGGGACTCTGTGGGGTGTGTTTGTGTTTGTGAACAGAGCCCCAAGACCAACTTGCTTAGGGGACTCTTCTCCAGGTTCATCCCTCTGTAGGTAATGGCATTGTTATGGTTTGGGAATTGCTTCCGTTTAGGTGGTTGTAGAATTTAACGGCTCTTTTCTGGATTTTGATAATTAGCGAGTATCGGCCTAATTCTGCTCTGCATGGATTATTTTGTGTTTTACGTTGTACACAGAGGATATTTTTGCGGGAATTCTGCATGCCGAGTCTCAATTTGGTGTTTGTCCCATTTTGTGAATTCTTGGTTGGTGATTCAAGTATTTTTAACCAAATCCATATTGGTATTTCAAATGGTATGTTCCTTTTGATGGCATAGAATGCCCTTCTTGCCATGTCTCTCAGATCGTTCACAGCTTTGTGGAAGTTACCTGTAGCGCTGATGTTTAGGCAAAGGTATGTATAGTTTTTTGTGTGCTCTAGGGCAACGGTGTCTAGATGGAATTTGTATTTGTGGTCCTGGCAACTGGACCTTTTTTGGAACACCATTATTTTTGGTCTTACTGAGATTTACTGTCAGGGCACAGGTCTGACATTATCTGTGCAGAAGATCTAGGTGCTGCTGTAGGCCCTCCTTGGTTGGTGACAGAAGAACCAGAGCATCAGCAAACAGTAGACATTTGACTTCAGATTCTAATAGGGTGAGGTCGGGTGCTGCAGACTGTTCTAGTGCCCTCGCCAATTCTTTGATATATATTTTGAAGAAGGTGGAGCTTAAGCTGCATCCCTGTCTCATCCCACGGCCCTGTAGGAAGAAATGTGTGTTTTTTGCCTATTTTAACCGCACACTTGTTGTTTGTGTACATGGATTTTCTAATGTTGTATGTTTTTCCCCCAACACCACTTTCCATCAATTTGTTTTGCAGGCCCTCGTGCCAAATTGTATCAAAGGCTTTTTTTAAATCAACAAAGCATGAAAAGACTTTGCCTTTGTTTTGGTTTGTTTGTTTGTTTGTCAATTATGGTGTGCAGGGTGAATACGTGGTCTGTTGTACGATAATTTGGTAAAAAGCCAATTTGACATTTGCTCAGTACATTGTTTTCACTGAGGAAATGTACAAGTCTGCTTGTACATGATAATGTAGAGGATTTTCCCAAGGTTGCTGTTGATGCATTTCCCACATTAGTTATTGGGGTCAAATTTGTCTTTGTCTCCACTTTTGTGGATTGGGGTGATCAGTCCTTGGTTCCACATATTGGAGAAGATGCCAGAGCTAAGGATGATGTTAAAGAGTTTTAGTATAGTCAATTCGAATTTGTTGTCTGTATATTTTATAATTTCTTTCTCTCTCTCATATTCCTTCCTTCTCTCTCTTTCATAGTCTTTCCTTCTATCTCTCTCATCTTCCTTCTCTTTCTCATTTCTCTCTCTCATTTTCTTTCTCTCTCTTTTTCAAACACACATTTGCATGTACTAACTCTAAAACAATAGCATTTTCAAAGTTTGGTCTCTAGCCTCCCCCTCTCGTCTCTCCCCCTCTCCCTGTCACTCGTCCTGTGCGGGGGTGGTAGTATGTTTTTTGCATGGCTTATTTGGGTCTTGCCCAATTATAATGTACCCGCCACCACCACGTCTCTTCT